>NC_079199.1:58194207-58494207 GCF_029499605.1 Hyla sarda
TTCATTCAACCAAAAGTTTTATATACCACAAAATGATGACATTAAAAGGGGACTCCGATTGAAAACATTTTTTTTTTCAAATCAACTGGCTCCGGAAAGTTTAACAGATTTGTAAATTACTTCTATTAAAAAAATGTAATCCTTCCAGGACTTATCAGCTGCTGTATACTACATAAAGGAAGTTGAGTTGTTCTTTTAAGTCTGACCACAGTGCTCTCTGCTGACACCTCTGTCCTTGTCAGGAATTGTCCAGAGTAGGAGCAAATCCCCATAGCAAATCTTTCCTGCTCCAAACAGTTCCTAACATGGACAGAGGTGTCAGCAGAGAGCACTGTGGTCAGTTTGAAAAGAACAACTCAACTTTATTTGTAGTACACAGCAGCTGATAAGTACTGGAAGGGTTAAGACTTACAAGTCTGTTTAAAGAGTACCTGTCACCAAACTAAACTTTTAAGATATTGTTCATTATGTTATTATAAGACACTTTACTATTTACTTGTTGTTAAAATTGTCAACCTTTATATATTTTTAATGTGATTGAAATAACAGTCACTAGGTGGCTCTGCTCTGTTCCCTGACGCACGTCAAACAGTTAGTTTGGTCTCCACTTGGACTCATAATCCAGACATCAGAAGTCCAAACTCAGGAAGGGCATGTGGGGTATGGCGAGGCACAGCTCTCACAGGCTTCAATGACATCACGCCTGCTGGGGAACGCCCACTTTCTCCTGCCGGTAGCTCACACAATGTGAGCAAGGGGAAATGTGTGATACAGAGCATTTTAAAGCTCAATTTTTTTTTTTTTAAAGCACAGTAAATATGGTACAGAAAAAGAGTGCTTGTGTTAAAGGGCATACAAACTGAGTCACTGGTAAGGCTTTTAGGGAAATTCCTAAACAGAATAAATACTTGCAAGGTGATGGATGGGAAAGACATTGTCTGGTGGCATGTCTCTGAAAGAGGTGTAAGTGAATTCCCCCACCTAACCATGTCCTTTATGTCCAGAATGATTTAGACATGTTTTAGTGTCTTATATTTATTTTTGTGCAAAAATGAATTGTAAAATGTTAAAAATATTTGCCTTGCCAACCCTGCGAGCCTGCACCCTGCAGGCCCCACGGATCACCTTGTTGGTGGTGTTGCTGTCCTCAAACTTGGCAGTGGGGACACTGGTCCCAGTGGCCATCATAGGTTGAAAGCCGTTGCAAGGGAGGTTTGTCAATGTTGAGCAAGTGGTGCTGAAACATTACAGGACTCATGTACAAGTTACTCTGTCAAACTCTTAGGATTAAGATCGAGACTGAGGGAGACAGATGCCCTATCTAATCTTGTGCCACATCAGTAGGTGACTAGAAAAGTTTGGGTCTGTGAACTAAGTCATCTCCATGAAGTGAGATTTCCCTTTGGGAGGCCTGGTTTCTAGCTCCAACAGAGAACAGATTGTGAGAGGGTTCCTTTTCCCTCAACAAGTCACATTGTGGACGTAACTGCTGGAAACAAAATGGTGTGAATGTATGTTATGGGCTGGTGGGATATGTTATACTGTGGCGCTGCCAGTTTCTGTCATGGTAGCTAATGTCTCGGACTTACGGGGAGACACTGTAGAATGTTGGGGAGCGCTCAGAGGCGACTGCCGGCCATTTTGCGCAATCATTCAAGCTTCTTCTGGCCTCATGAGGCCAGAAGAAGCACGGTGATTGTGCAAAACAACTGGCAGTCGCCTCTGAGCGCCCCCAACGTCCTTTAATGCCTCCCTGTAAGTCTGGTTCTCCGTGTAGACGTCAGAAGCAATGAGTGCTTACCTGTCTTCTATATTTGTGAAATCTATGTTATGAACTATTCTTGCTATATGGTTAAGCACCTCACACGTGTCATATGACCTTCTGTCCGGTGCTGTTTTCCTGCTGGAGTACTTTCTATGAACTCTGGTTGGCGACCAGGATACCTAGCCAACAGTACGGTGCAGAGTGGAAAGGATACAGTGTAACCCCTTTGGCACTTATGGTGCTTTTCACTCAATTGATTAATACTGACTTGATATGAGACTGAATATTTTCCAGGCCGCTAGGGTTCTGACAAGGTCCAAAGCATTTTCTCCGCCAGGGCTTGCCTTTCCTCTGTACAGCGGATTACTTGCAGAATGGCTGTACAGGACTTGAGAAGAGATTTGTTCTTGGACTTCCCTCAGAGCTTCTCCACACATCACTTTGCTTCTTTACCACACTTGAGCTCAGACTAAACTGGGGTAACTCCTCCCCCGCTACACTATATACTACAGGATTTAGGGGTCCCCATTGGGCAGGCAGGGTCACATTGCTTATACTGCTCCTTGGCTCTTATAGGCAAAATACAGATAAATAACATATTTTACAGTGCATATGACAAATATAATAAACATTTGATAAAGTGCTCAAACATATTAAAGAGGACAACCAGTCTCTTAGTGGGCCCCACACCTGGACCACAGGTCTGCCCGAGGAGATCCGCAGCCCACAGGACAGACTTTGGTGCTGGGACACCACACTAGTAGGAGTGGATACAACAGGCAGTTTTTGGCACCAGTCAGCGGTGTGCAATGGAACTTCTTGAGATGCCTGGAAGGACTGCTGTTGGTGTTGAGCAGAGACTAGGCCTCAGTTTGGCCACCATAGAAATTCTAATTGGGCTGGTAGGTGAACTAAATAATGTTGTGCATGAATTTAAACTGTGCATTGGGTCATCTGAAGTTGTGAAAGGGTCCAAGATGTCCAGAAGAGCCAAAACAACATAAAACAACAAGGCCTTAGTACTGTCATAGCGAGGCTGGCTCAGGGAAGTGTCCTGTGGAATGTCTGGATTATGAGGGGTCATGCAAGCTGGGTGGTAACTTTAGTGAACCATTTCAGAACACTTCTCTGCAGTAGAATAAAATGCAGTAAACTTCTTTTTATAAATCAATGCGGAGTTCCCACTATACTATCATCAATGGTGAAAGTATTTCTATTGTAAATGGACAATAGCTCCATATAAATCATATTAAATAAGACACAGCATCATTACAGCATATTAAACATGATCACATCCCAACTGCCACTTACAGCATATGGCATCTGAGCTGCGTTTAGTGAATCTGTGCTTCTGAGAGCTGCAGGAGTGATATGGAAATACCATATTAGTTTCTTCCACTGGTTTTTATACCCTCATTACTTTCAGGAATGTTGTATCTGTGCCTCTCCTGTATAATAAATCAGTTACAGCTTCTTACATTTCTAACTGAAGCTTTTACTCTAAGCCGAAAGAAAAATGAATGTGATAACACAATACAAAATGAGGGAGCTCAGTGTAGACTCCAAATGTAGTGAAGGATTTCTGATTTTATGCAACCTGTCAGGTTTTGGCAAGAAATGTATTTTGACATTTGAAGAAAATGACTGAATTACACAATATCTGTTAGCAATTTTGTTGATGCATATGCAGTCAGAAAATTAACAGCTCCACTACTGAGGATTGTGTACTTACCACTGTGTCTCTATGCTTGTTACTGAAGCATAAACTGTTTGTGCATCAAAAGATTTATCTTCTTGCCTGTCATTCTACCTATCTATTCACTTTCTGTCTATCTATCTATCCATCTATTTCATATCCATCTATTTATCCACTTCTACATTAATTCTACTTTACATACTTTACTACTTTACATACCGTGTTTCCCTGAAAATACACCATACCCCGAAAATACGCCGGAACTGGATTATCGGGTTGGGCTGCAATATAAGCCCTGTCAGGATCCGGGCTGGTAGCTGGTAGTGGAGGCTGGTGGTGGATCCGCTGTGCCAGAGAGGTGATGACGTGGGCCGTACCAGGGGAATGGAATCTAAGGGATTACTGGTTTTCACCAGAGCCCACCGCAAACCCCCAGGTTGTTCCACCCAGTAGCGACTCAACCTCTCTGGCTGCTGAGATAAGGCAAGGTACAAGAGGATCAGGCAAGGCGTAGTCAGACGGAGCAAATGGTCATGGCAGGCAGCAACGGTTCTCAGGCTGTAGTCGGTAGCAACGGGTCGGCAAGAGGTAAGGAATACACAGGAACGCATTCACAATGGCACAAAAGGCAACAAAGATCCGTCAGGAGGCTGTGGGAGGGGAAGGTACTTATAGGCAGTGCACAGGTGCAGGCCTAATTAAGTCCAAAAAGCACTGCCTCTCACAAACCTTAACCCTTAATAACCACTTTGGGCCAGGCACCAATCACTGGTGCACTGGCCCTTTAAATCTAAGAGTCCCGATGCACGCGCGCCCAAGAGAGCAGGAACGCACACGCCGAGACTCCGGAGCTCTGCCTGGGGACACATGCTGTGAGCGCTCCGAGGCCAGCAGGGGGCCCGGAGCGCTCAGCGTAACAGTACCCCCCCTTTGTTCTCCCCCTCTTTTTGGTACCCAAGAACTTGAGGATGAGGCTGGGGTCCAGGATGTTCTCCTCCGGCTCCCAAGACCTCTGCTCAGGACCGCAGCCTTCCCAGTCGATCAAGAAAAATCTTCTCCTCCGGATAAACTTAGATGCCAAGATTTCTTTGACCGTAAAGATGTCAGAAGTTCCGGCCACAGGGCTAGGAGTGATGACCTTGGGGGAGAACCGGTTAAAGACAGCAGGTTTGAGGAGGGAGACATGAAATTAGTTGGGAATTCTTAGAGTGGAGGGGAGATGGAGCTGATAAGCCACTGAGTTAATCCTCTTCTTAATCTTGTAGGGTCCCAGCTTGTAACTTGGGACTCTAAATAGAATGTACTTGGCTGAGAGCCACACCTTGTCACCAGGGGAAAACACCGGAGGAACTCTGCTTCTTTTGTCCGCTTGGGACTTCATGCAAGCAGATGCTTTAAGTAGAGCGCTGCGAGTCTCCCGTCAAATAGAAGAGAAGTTCTGGACAAGCTCATCAACTGCTGGAACAGGAGAAGTGGAAGACAACGCAGAGGTGGAAAAGGATGGCGACCATAAACCGCGAAAAATGGAGACTTGTTCGAGGCAGAAGAATTTCTGTAATTATAGGAGAACTCTGCCCAAGGAAGCAGATCAGCCCAGTCATCGTGGCGCGAGGATACAAAATGGCGAAGATAATCCCCCAGGATTTGATTCACACATTCCACTTGGCCGTTGGATTGGGGGTGATGAGAGGATGAGAAATCCAGCTTCACCTTGAGCTGTCCACAGAGAGCTCTCCAGAATTTAGAGACAAACTGCACCCCACGGTCTGAAACAATATGCTTGGGAAGACCGTGGAGGTGAAAAATGTGTAAGAAAAATTGTTTTGACAACACTGGTGCAGATGGTAGTCCAGGCAGGGGTACAAAGTGTGCCATTTTGGAGAATCAGTCTACTACGACCCAAATGACCGTCATACCACGGGAAAGAGGAAGGCTATGGCTATGTGAGACCATGGAGTCTCAGGGACAGGAAGAGGTAGGAGCAACCCAGCTGGCTTCTGACGAGGCGACTTGTCCCATGTGCAGACAGTACAAGCTTGGATGTAGTCCGAGACATCCCTCTCCATCGAGGGCCACCAATATTTTTGGGAAACAAGCTGGAGTGTCTTCTGGACCCCTGGGTGACCTGCAAACAAGGAAGCGTGACCCCACTTGAGGACTTGAAGGCGAAAGCGAGGAGGCACATAAGTTTTGCAAGGAGGAAGAGAGCGAAGATCAACCGGAGCAACGGCAATCAGACGCTCAGGCGGAATGATATGCTGGAGAGTAGTCTCGTTACCCACAACATCAGAAGAGCGGGAGAGGGCATCAGCCCTGATGTTCTTGCTAGCAGGATGGAAGTGGATCACAAAGTTAAAATGTGCAAAGAACAGGGACCAGCGGCCTTGGCGTGGATTAAGCCTTTGTGCGGACTGGAGATAAGCAAGATTCTTATGATCCGTGAAGTTGCACACAAGATAGATGGAGCCCTCAAGAAGATGCCTCCATTCTTCAAGTGCCAATTTTATGGCCAACAACTCTCTGTCTCTGATCAAATAGTTCCTTTCGGCTGGAGAGAAAGTCTTGGAGAAAAAGCCGCAAGTTACGGTCTTGCCTATGGGCGACTTCTGAGTGAGCACGGCTCCAGCTCCCACAGAGGAGGCATCCACCTCCAAGGAGAATGGCTTAGAAGGGTCAGGTCTGGTGAGAATTGGGGCAGAGGCAAAGGCGGCTTTAAAGTACTGGAAGGCTTCTTCTGCCTGAGGAGGCCATGACTTGGGATTGGCCCCTTTCCTGGTCAAGGCTACAATGGGAGACACCAGTGTGGAGAAATTTGGGATGAATTGCCTATAATAATTGGCAAAACCCAAGAACCTTTGTATGGCACGTAGCCCAGAGGGGCGCAGCCAGTCCAGAACTGCAGAGAGTTTGGCCGGATCCATCTGTAAGCCTTGGGCAGAAATGATGTACCCCAGGAAAGGCAGACTGGTCCGCTCAAATAGGCACTTCTCGATCTTAGCATAGAGGCGGATCCTCTTTAAGCGGGAAAGGACTTGACGTACATATACCCGGTGTTGGTCAAGGTTGAAAGAGAAGATGAGGATGTCATCGAGGTAAACCACCACGCAGGTGTAGAGGAGGTCCCTGAAGATATAAATGACAAATTCCTGGAACACGGCAGGAGCGTTACAGAGACCAAAGGGCATCAACAGGTATTCAAAATGTCCATCTCGGATGTTGAAGGCGGTCTTCCACTCATCTCCCTCTCTAATAAGGATCAAGTTGTAAGCACCACGAAGATCCAACTTGGTAAAGATCCTGGCCCCACGGAGACGGTCAAAGAGCTCAGAGATCAAGGGAAGAGCGTAACGGTTCTTGACCGTGATCTTGTTAAGTCCTCTGTAGTCAATAAAAGGACAAAGGGAGCCGTCCTTTTTGGTGACAAAGAAGAACCCGGCTCCAGCGGGAGAGGAAGACTTCCTTATGAAACCTCTTTGTAGGTTCTCACGCATGTATTCAGACATGGCGAGAGTCTCAGGTGGAGAGAGTGGGTAGACTCTACCCCGTGGAGGAGTAGTCCCTGGCATTAAGTCAATGGGATAACCATAGGGTCTGTGAGGCGGAAGAACCTCGGCTTGCTTTTTGCCGAAGACATCAGCAAAGCTGTGATAAGCCTCAGGCAGACCAGGTGGAGGAGACGCAACGGGATTTTGCTTGACAGGAATGGTCTTGAGACAGCGGCTGAAGCAAGAGGGACCCCAACTCTGGATCTCTCCGGAGGACCAATCCAGGACTGGACAATGGTGCTGAAGCCAAGGCAGAACCAGGAGGAGTTCAGAGGAGCAAAAAGGAAGAACATAGAACTCCAACTTCTCAGTATGCAGGATGCCAATGTCCATCTGAAGTGGTGAAGTGCGGTACTGCACTGTAGTAGTGAGTCTCTCTCCATTGACTGTGGAAATGAAGAAAGGCTTGGTTAGACGAACCACGGGAATTTGGTACTTGTCAATCAAGGAGGCATGGATGAAATTGTCGGCAGATCCAGAGTCCAAGAAGGCTGTGGCAGTGAAGGTAGACTTGGCAGGCACGGAAAGCTGCACTGATAGCGTAAGACGTGGAGAGGAAGAATCCACACCTAGCAACGCCTCTCCCACGTTTACTAGGTGCAAGCATTTCCCGAACGCGGAGGACGGAGAGGACAGTCTCTGAGGAAGTGCTCGGTACTGGCGCAGTACAGACACAAATTCTCGTTTCTGCAATGACTTCGTTCTTTAGAGGTCAGGCGAGACCGGTCCTCTTGCATGGCTTCCACGGCGGGAGGACCAGAGAAGGGTTGCGGTGGATGCTGAAGAACCGGAGCCAGACGAGGATAGCGTCTTGGACGAGCTCTCTCCTTTTCTTGCAGAAGTTCCTCTTGTCTTTCAGAGAAACGCCTGTCAATCCTAGTGGCCAGTAATATAAGGTCACTAAGGGTAGATGGTATCTCACTTGCAGCTAGGACGTCTTTAATCTCACTGCTTAGGCCTTTCTTGAAAGTGGCACATAGAGCATCATTATTCCAATTCAACTCTGAGGCGAGGGTACGGAATTGGACGGAGTATTCACCCACGGTATAGACTCCTTGGGTCAGACTCAGCAAAGCAGTCTCTGCAGAGGTAACTGGGCAGGTTCCTCGAATACACTCCGGAACTCTTGACAGAAATTCTGGACGGAGGTAGTGGCTGGATCAAAGCGGTCCCACAAAGGTGTAGCCCAGGCCAGGGCCTTCCCAGTAAGCAGGCAGAGTATGAAGGCCACCTTGGCACGCTCGGACGGGAACTGGTCGGCCAATAACTCCAGATGAAGTGAGCACTGCGACAAGAACCCGCAGCACTGCTTTGGATCACCGTCATACTTGTCCGGCAAGGACAAGCGGATTCTGGAAGTGGAGACGGCTGCTGGCTGTGGTGGTGAAGCAGGTGAAGGCGGAGGTGACGGCTGTTGCTGGGCAGACAGGAGTTGCTGCAACATGGCGGACAACTGATTCATTTGTTGTCCCTGCTGTGCAATTTGCTGCGACTGCTGGGCCACCATAACAGTTGCTCGACAGAGGTACCTCAGTGGGATCCATGGCCAGATCTTACTGTCAGGATCCGGACTGGTAGCGGAGACTGGTGGTGGATCCGCAGTGCCAGATAAGTGATGACGTGGGCCGTACCAGGAGAACGGAATCTAAGGGATTACTGGTTTTCACCAGAGCCCGCCGCAAAGCGGGATGGACTTGCTGCAGCAGGTAACCCCCAGGTCGTTCCACCCAGTAGCGACTCAACCTCTCTGGCTGCTGAGATAAGGCAAGGTACAAGAGGATCAGGCAAGGCGTAGTCAGACGGAGCAAATGGTCAGGGCAGGCAGCAAAGGTGCACAGGCGGTAGTCGGTAGCAACGGGTCGGCAACAGGCAAGGAATACACAGGAACGCTTTCACAATGGCACAAAAGGCAACAAAGATCCGGCAGGAGGCTGTTGGAGGGGAAGGTACTTATAGGCAGTGCACAGGTGCAGGCCTAATTAAGTGCAAACAGCACTGCCTCTCACAAACCTTAACCCTTAATAACCACTTTGGGCCAGGCACCAATCACTGGTGCACTGGCCCTTTAAATCTAAGAGTCTCCAATCACGCGCGCCCAAAAGAGCGAGGACACACACGCCGAGACTCAGGAGCGCTGCCTGGGGACACATGCTGTGAGCGCTCCAAGGCCAGCAGGGGGCCAAGCGTAACAAGTGTAACAAGCCCTATCCCGAAAATAAGACCTAGACCAGTGGTCTCCAACCTGCGGACCTCCAAATGTTGCAAATGTTTGCAACATCTGGAGGTCCGCAGGTTGAAGACCACTGACCTAGACAATGCCCGGGCTGCAAATATTAAAAAACAAACTTTAACTTACCTTCGTCCTCCATTCCCCCGTTGCTAAGGAACTAGCCTCACTGTCCTCTGCTGTTCTCGCTGCGGTCCTGGGGGATGGGAACGTCACAGAGCCTTCAGCCTATCACCGGCCGCAGCGCTGTCCTGCCTCGGCCAATGATAGGCTGAGCCCACTGTGATGTAAGAAGCAGGCCGGCTTCTTACATGACAGTTGGCTCAGCCTATCATCGGAGGAGGTGGGACAACGCTGCGGCCGGTGATAGGCCGAAGGTTCTGTGACGTCCCAACACCAGGAAGCAGCAAGAACAGCGGAGGGACCATGAGGTCGGTTCCTTAGCAACGGGGGAACGGAGGACGAAGGTAAGTTAAAGTTTGTTTTTTAATATTTGCAGCCTGAGCACAGGAATACAAAGTACAGCGCAGCGGCTGATAATTATTTGGCAGGGGGGGAGAGAAGCTGCACTCGTGGGTGACATACGATTAGTCCCCCGATGTGGGGTGCAGTGCTGGGCTGATAAACCGGCGGGGGGCGGACGTTGGGGGACAGAGCTGCGCCCATCACATGAAGATAGTGGGGGGGGGGGGTGTAAATACCGTTAAATACTGTGGAACCGCCAAGTTGTTCAATGTACATACTGTAAATAATAAGCCCTACCCTGAAAATAAGCCATAGTGTGTTTTTTGTGACTAAAATTAATATAAGACCTGGTCTTATTTTCGGAGAAATCTACTTTACATATAGCTATTGATATTATCTATATCTATCTCTCTAGTTATATATCAGCTTCAAATCTATCTATCTATCTACTTGACGTCTATCTTTCTATGTATAATTAGGGGTGAGCTAATTGAATCTGAGAAATCCGAATTCATTACGAATTTCAGGAAAAATTTGATTTGCAATGAATGCGAATATCGCCGCAATTCTATCATGCAAATTGCTTCATTAAACTCCATTTAGTGCGGTCCAGGCTCCAGGGCATCTAAAAAGATCGATCCACATGTGAGGACATGGGCAAGGAATCCTGGGAAGGCGGGAACAAGGGTAGGCGGGATGACCCTGAATCACATGCAACATGCAGCCTATCAGCAGCCAGTCACCCCTGTGATGTCACAGCCCAATATAATCGGCAGCCATATTGCAGCCAGTCACTTCAGTCTTTCACTACAGAGAGATAGATAGGGACAGACAGCGCTGTGTGTTGCACAGAAAAGCTTTTTTCCAGCAGTGATTCACCTCCTAGTCACATCAGCGTTCTGTTGCACAGAGAGAGGGACAGAGACCAGTGTGTGTTTCACAGAAAAGCATTCTTACTGCAGCGATTCACCTCCCAGTCACTGTCTACAGCATTCTATTACAGAGAGGCAATAGCAAGTATAAAGTAACAGGTACCGTCATTAGCTACTTTTTGATCCTTGTAGCCAGCTGAGGGTCATGGAAGGGGGGTAGACACCGGGGAGGATAATGGAAGCTGTACGGTAGTGCTCAAATCGCAAAAGAGTCCAAGACATACAATAAAATGAAATAAGAGTAGCGGGAGGCACTCACCAGGCTTCTGTATAAAAGTGCATTTATTTTTCAAAAGTGCAGATATGACAACATGTTGAGAAGCAGACGCCGGAGACCGGGCAAGACAACTACAGCCGTTTCACTCTGCCATGGAATTTCATCAGGTTGTGCTGTCTCACCTGTGTGACTGAGGATATCAACCCTCCTACGTCACATGACACAGGTAAGAGGCGGGTTTACACAAATCAATAGTGAATATTTAAAAACAAGTATAGCCACGGTAACAGTAAAAACAAATGAAAAAAAAACCAATACACACCATCAAAGCAAAGACAATGCAACATTAAATAAACATGCTGAGGTCAGCTCTATCGTTCAAACCCAGATTATTCGGTGCTCTAGTTCGGATAATCCATCGAGATTCTTTTTGTAGGAGATATTTGTGCCTGTCTATGCCATCTGTTGCGCAAATATCTCCTACAAAAAGAATCTGTGATTATCCGAACTAGAGCACTGAAGTCACACAGGTGAGACAGCACAACCTGATGAAATTCCATGGCAGAGTGAAACGGCTGTAGTTGTCTTGCCCGGTCTCCGGCGTCTGCTTCTCAACATGTTGTCATATCTGCACTTTTGAAAAATAAATGCACTTTTATACAGAAGCCTGGTGAGTGCCTCCAGCTACTCTTATTTCCTTCTATTACAGAGAGGGACATAGAGCAGTGTGTTGCACAGAACAGCAGCGATTCAGCTCAAGCACAAATCCTGCCTAGAAGCACTGATAGGGAAGGGAGTGAGATGGAGAGAGAAAGTGCAATTTTGGGTGTAGTACACAGCAACTGTGTGCTGCCGCACTGTGTGTACTGCTGGTGTTGTGCACAAATATTTTTTTAAGCGTACTGTAGCACATTTTTCTCCCCTCATAAGTGTATACCACATACGTACATCTAAGTGGTGTACTATTTTGTACCTGTTAAAGTCTCAAGGGCCTAGATACTGTAAAAGGCCAGGCAAAAGTATTCATTGGCTGGTGTTGTACACAAATACTTATTTAAGCGTACAGTAGTGCATTTTCCTCACTCTCATAAGTGCATACCACATACCTACATCTAAGTGGTGTTCTATTTTGTTCCTGTTAAAGTCTTAAGGGCCTAGATACTGTGAAACGTCAGGCAAAAGTACTCACCGGCTGGTGTTGTGCACAAATACTTTTTTAAGTGCACTGTAGCGCATTTTTTCTCCCCCCATTAGTGCATACCAAATACGTACATCTAAGTGGTGTACTATTTTGTTCCTGTTAAAGTCACAAGGGCAAAGATACTGTGAAAGGCCAGGCAACAGTACTCAACGGCTGGTGTTGTACACAAATACTTTTTAAAGCATAGTGGAGCGTAGAGATGAGCGAACCGAAGGTGACGAACCCAAATTCGTTACGAATTTCATGAAAAATTTGATTTGCAACGAATATGAATATTAACGCGATTCTATCGCGTGAATCGCTTCATTAAACTCCATTTTACAGTGTTCCAGGCTATTAGAGACCTAAGATGGCGGATCCACATGTGAGTACATGGGGCAGGGGATTATGGGAGGGCGGGAAACAGTGGCGGGAAGGAAGGTAGGCGGGCTGACCCTGAATCACATGTGAGATGCAGCCTATGAGTGTTCACTGAACCCTGTGATGTCACAGCCCCTATATAATCGGCGGCCATCTTGCCTCTCTTCATTTCATCTATGCACTCAGATGGAGAGGACGGGACTGCGTGTGTGTGAATAGCTCATACCACAGCATTACACTGTAACTGCTAGTCACATCAGCATTAGGGAAAGACAGGAGTACAGAGTGCTGTGCTGTTACACTGAGAAGGATCATTGATAGCTAAACCTCCTATTCATGTTATTGAGCATTGCAGCAGAGAGGGGCAGATAGCTGTCAGCTGCCTCATACAGATCTCCAAGCTGCCTGAACTTTCTGAAGCATCTTATCTCCTCATTTATCAGCCCAATTGAGTTTTTTTTTTTTTTTTTTTTTGCTGCTCCACAAATTTTCTGCTGCTCAGAATTGTGTGACAGAGTGCAATTTAGGGTTTAATTCCTGTATTTTTTTTTTTTTGTGGTGCTGCACTGTTGGGTCCTGCTGCTGTTCAGAATTACGTGATTGTTCAGTGGACTGTAGTGCATTTGTACCATGTTGTACCTGTTAATCTGTCAAGGGGCTACATACTGTGCAAGTCCAAACAATAGTATTTTTTAAGAGTTTTTTCTGCCTATAGTAGCTCATATTTCTGCCCTCATCAGTGCATACCGCATACATACATCCAAGTATTGTACCATTTAGTACCTGTTAAGCTGTCAAGGTGCTCCATACCGTCAAAGTCCAAACAATAGTATTCATCGGCTGGTGTTTTACAAAAATACTGAGTTTTTTCTGCATATAGTTACGCATATTAATGCCCTCATCAGTGCATACCGCATAGGTACATTGAAGTATTGTACCATTTAGTACCTGTTAATCTGTCAAGGTGCTCCATACCGTCAAAGTCCAAACAATAGTATTCACCGGCTGGTGTTTTACAAAAATACAGAGTTTTTTCTGCTTAAAGTTACGCATATTACTGACCTCATCAGTGCATACCGCATAGGTACATCCTAGTAGTGTACCATCTTGTACCTGTTAATCTGTAAAGGGCCTACATACTGTGAAAGGACAGCCATAAGTAATCACCTGCTGCTGTTCTAAACAAATACTGTTTAAAGAGTAGTGTAGCATATTGTAATACCCTCATAAACGCACTAAGTATGTCAGGCAGAGAAGTGCCAGGACGTGCACAGAGGCATGACAGAGGCCTAAATACTTCAAGCAGAGTTGGCAGCAGACTTGGGGCGAAGCCTGAGCTCCTGTTATCAGCCAGCGGTCGGGTCTCCACCAGCAACCCATCTGCCGTCGTCGATTGGTTAACACGCTCATCCACATCATCACAAGTGACATCTGACATCCCCAGTCAACAGTCGGTGGGTTTTTCAGACACAACCCTCAGTTGGCATGGCCCGGGAGCAGTCCCTGTCCTCCCATTGCCTTTGTCATATGCTGTTCCCTCTCCTAAAGAATTATCTTATGCTGTGGGTTCAGCTCCACTATTTACTGAGGACGATCTAATAGAGGACAGTCAGCAGCTACTGGACAGCAAAGAAGGGGAGGAGATATGCGCCGCTTGCTCCGCTAGGCGGCCAAGTAGTGATGCGGAGAGTGACGTAGGAGGCGGTGTTGCAAGTGTTCAGGGTCCTGAAGCTGACACTGTTGGGGAACCTGAGAAGGACATCAGTGACGTGCACACACCTGTTGATGATGATGACGTGCCCTGGGGAGACCACCTGCTTTGCGGCAGCCTACCTTTCCGGGAGGTAGTGGAACAGGGGTTCCTGGAGAGGGCGCCAGTAGCAGTCAATTAGTGCGGACTGCGGGTGGGAAAATCAGCTACTCGGCGGTGCAGAAGTTTTTCATAAGGCATCCGGAGGAGGTTCAAGTAGCCACATGCAAGATCTGTCGACAGAAGGTGAAGCGTGGCCAGGGTCCCAATGTCGGCACGACGGCCCTGCGTCAACACATGCTTCTCCACTGTAAAGCGGCCTGGGAGAACCGTGGCTCCGATGTAGTGGTCCAGCCTGCTGCATCACCCAGTGGCCATCAGCTCCCTCCTTCATCCAGCCAAGGCTCCACCACCTCAGCCGAAGGGAGCTGTGTGTCAAACCCTCCTTCTGTCGCTCCTGCTTCTCCCGCTTTTATTCAGCCATTCCGCCAACAATCCATCGGCAAAGCCATGTCCAAGAGACAACAGTATGCGCCCACTCATCCAACGGCGCAGAAGTTGAATGTGCTCCTGTCCAAGTTGCTGGTGTTGCAGTCCCTCCCTTTTCAAGTGGTGGACTCTGCACCTTTCAGAGAATTGATGGCTTGTGCCGAGCCGAGGTGGAGAATCCCAAGCCGTCATTTCTTTGCAAAGAAGGCAGTACCAGCTCTGCATAAGTTTGTACAAGAGAAGGTGGGCCAGTTCTTGAGCCTGTCGGTGTGTTCAAAAGTGCACGGCAGCGCTGACGTGTGGAGCTGTAACTACGGGCAGGGACAATACTTGTCTTTTATGGCCCACTGGGTAAATGTGGTTCCTGCACAGCCACAACAGCAATCTGGACAGGTCACACCGCTTCCTCCTCCATTTTATCGCTCCCAGGCAGTTGGTCCTGTTACAGTGTGCGACGCCGCCTCCTCATCCTCCACCATGTCCTCGGCCTCCACTGCATGTCCAAATCTCGGTGGCCCTTCATCGTACCATTTGTGTAGGGCACGACGGTGTCAAGCTGTTCTTCACATGGTTTGCCTTGGCGAACGGAGTCACAAAGGGGAGGAACTGCTAAAGTTCATTCGTAAAGAAATCCGAGTATGGCTTACTCCACGAAATCTGTAAATGGGAACATTGGTGACCGACAATGGGAAGAACATTGTGTCCGCGCTGCGACAAGGAAGTGTGAAACATGCGCCCTGCATGTCACATGTGTTTAATCTGGTTTACAAGCACTTCCTCAAGTCTTCACCCCATTTGCAAAACATTCTGAAAATGGCAAGGAAACTGTGAATGCACTTCAGCCACTCGTACACCGCCAAGCACACCTTGCTTGAGCTGCAGCGTCAGAACGGTATCCCACAACATAGTCTCATTTGTGACGTTGCCACACGTTGGAATTCAACCCTCCATATGTTGGACAGACTATACAAACAAAGAAAATCCATCACCAATTTCTTGATGATCCAAGCAGATAGGAGTACTAACCTGTGTAACTTCAATGTGAACCAGTGGCAGCTCATACGTGACACCTGCCATTTGCTGAGGCCCTTTGAGAAAGCCACATTATTTGTAAGTCGCTTGGATTACGCCATGAACGACATAATTCCACTCCTACATTTCCTACAACAAATGATTGAAACCATGGCTGGTCACGGCAATGGAGACGTTGCGCCTACATCTCAAGGCTACATGAGCCCTGTGGGGGCTTAACTGGAGGAGGAGGATGATGATGGGCAGAGCGGAGCACAGTTTAGGTTAGATGAGATAGCTGGTGTTTCTAGTCATCGGACAGGAGAGGAGGAGCAGGAGCAGCCAGAGAAGCTGGAGGGTTATGAGGAAGGGGAGACAGAGGACCCAGACACACTGTGGCAGTATGCAGTGGAGATGGAGGCAGGTAGTCCCTCCGAGTCACTGGCACAAATGGTACGATGCATGCTCAGTTGCTTGCGTAGTGACCCCCGAATTGTCAAAATTCATCAGCGGGATGACTTCTGGATCTCCACCTTCTTAGACCCCCGCTACTGTCCCAGAATAGGGGCCTTTTTTACACCCACTGAGAGGGAGGACAAACTGACCTACTACAGAGAGATTCTACGTAGTCAGTTGGCCGATGCCTATCGGCCACATGGTCCATCCACTCGCAGGTCTGACTTGGGGGGCCCTCTGCGCTCACCTTCCACTGCCATGGCTGTTGGGGAGGGAAGGGGTGGCAGGAGCAGTACCAGCTCAATCAGCAGCAGCCTGAGTCTTATGAAACCCTCTTGGGTTATCAGTTAGGGTTATAAAACCCTCTTTGGTACTGCCATTGCCTGCTCCTGGCTCATCCTACATCTTACGGCCACATGAACCCTGTGGGTGCTTGTGAGATTAGGTCCTTTGTACCCACACGGCGGGGTCTGGGACACAAATTTTGATTTAAATGTCAAATAAAAAAAATCACACATTTCAATGGTCTCCTCATGCTGCAGCCAACTCCCGGCTGCGTTATTCTGGTAATATATAGAGAACACTCGCTGTCCTAAATTTTCGTTAACATTTTTCGTAAAAAATGTTTGTCTTTTTTATATTAGGGATTGTGAAGCTTTGGTGCCTATTCATGCATCAGCCAACTCCAGCCTGTGTCATTCAGGCAATATATGGTTTACTGATGGCGCTGCTGGGCCTGGGTCTGGGAATTTAAAATTTTCTCATAGGTAACACCTGCTATCCAAAAGTCTTCTTCATAAATTTCTACAATTGTTGTATTTTTTGGGGGGGGGATTGTGAAGCCCTAGTGTGTACTCATGCATCAGCCAACTCCAGGCTGTGTCATTCAGGCAATATATAGGTAGCCCCCGCTGTTTTTTTTAAAAATGGTTGTTTTTTCTTTGGGATTCTGAAGCCCTGGTGTGTACTCAATGCTGCTTCCTGCTACACTCTGTAAGCCCGTTGGTCCTGTGACAGTGTGCTTCTCCGCCTCCACATCCTCCACTGTGTCTTAAGCCTCCACTGCCCGGACAAGTCTCAGTGGCCCTTCAGCATACCATGTGTGCAGGTCACGGCGGTGTCACGCTGTTCTTCACATGGTTTGCCTTGGCGAGAAGTCTTGGAAACAATGGCCGGTCAGGGCAATGGAGATGTTGCACCTACATTTCACGGCCACATGAGCCCTGTGGGGGCTTGTTGGATTTGGTCCTTCGTACCCACACGCTGGGGTCCAGGACATGCAAAGGTTGTTTTAAATTTCAAATAAAAAAATGATGGCGCTGCTGGGCCTTGGTCTCAGAATTTCAAATTTTCTCATTCAGGCAAATCTTTTAAAAAATTTTCTAAAATTGTGGTGTTTTTTTTTTGGGGGGGGGGAATTGTGAAGCCCTGCTGTGTACTCGTGAATCAGCCAACTCCAGGCTGTGTAATTCAGGCAATATATGCTTTACTGATGTTGCTGTGGGGGCTTGTTGGATTTGGTCCTTCGTACCCACACGATGGTGTCCGGGACACTCAAAGTTTGTTTTAATTTTCAAATAAATAAAAAATTATGGCGCTGCTGGGTCTGGGTCTGGTAATTTCAAATTTTCTCATTGATAGCACCCGCTATCCAAAATCTTTTTCAAAAATTTCTAAAATTGTTGTGTTTTTTGTGGGGGATTATGAAGCCCTGCTGTGTACTCGTGCATCAGCCAACTCCAGGCTGTGTCATTCAGGCAATATATGGTTTACTGATGCCGCTGTGGGGCCTGGGTCTGGGAATTTCAAATTTTCTCCTTCAGGTAGCACCCGCTATCCAAAATCTTCGGTTTAAATTTCTTAATTCATGCTCATGCTGCTGACAACTCCGGGCTGCGCCATTCATCCACTATATGGTCTCCTCATACTGCCAACACCTCCACGCTGTGCCATTCAGCCACTATATGGTCTCCTCATGCTGCCAACATGTCCATGCTGTGTTATTCAGCCATTATATGGTGTCCTCATGCTGCCAACACCTCCACGCTGTGCCATTCAGCCACTATATGGTCTCCTCATGCTGCCAACACCTCCACGCTGTGCCATTCAGCCACTATATGGTCTCCTCATGCTGCCAACACCTCCATGCTGTGTCATTCAGTCGTTATATGGTCTCCTCATGCTGCCAACATGTCCATGCTGTGTCATTCAGCCACTATATGGTGTCCTCATGCTGCCAACATGTCCATGCTGTGTCATTCAGCCACTATATGGTGTCCTCATGCTGCCATCACCTCCATGCTGTGCCATTCAGCCACTATATGGTCTCCTCATGCTGCTAACACCTCCACACTGTGCCATTCAGCCACTAAATGGTCTTCTCATGCTGCCAACACCTCCACGCTATGTCATTCAGTCACTATATGGTCTCCTGATACTGATGCCACCACCAGGCTCTGTCATTGTGATGCTGTGGAGCAGGGATTCTAAAAGTGATGCCAGTAATCTGCATGTTATTCTGAATAACAGTATTATTTCACTACCCCAGCACACTCCATATGCATTTTAGAACACAGCAAAGTGTTCTATACCCCTATAGAGGCTGTATGTAGGCTATAAATAGCCTTTATTAATATAGATTGACCGCAAAAAAATTTGAATCAAAACAAACTTTTTCGGAAAATTCGGCGAGTCGGCCAAATTCGCCCATCTCTAGTGGAGCGTATTGTACTCCGCTCATTTACGCACTAAGTATATCAGGCAGAGAAGTGCCAGGACCTGCACAGAGGAATGGCAGAGGCCTAAATTCATCAGACAGAGGTCACAGCAGACTAGGGGCGAGTGGCAGCAAGAGGCCTGAGCTCCCGGAATCAGCTAACGGTCGTGTCTCAATTAGCAACCCATATGCCTTCATCGACTGGTTAACACGGTCATCCACTTCATCACAAGTGACATCTGACACCCCCAGTCAACAGTTGGAGGGTTCCTCAGACACAACCCTCAGTTGGCATGGCCCGTGAGCAGCCCCTGTCCTCCCATTGCCTCTGTCCTATGCTGTTCCCACCCCCACAGAAGTATCCTATGCTGTGGGTTCAGCTCCACTATTTACTGAGGACGATCTAGAGGACAGTCAGTAGCTACTGCCCATCCAAGTAGTGGAGGAGACATCCGCTGCTTCCTACGCTAGGGGAGCAAGTAGTGATGAGGAGAGTGGTGTGGGAGGTGGTGTTGCTGTAACACTCACATTTCAGAAGACAGGAACCCCGGTGGATATGGATACGCTGGACCTGTGTGGCAGTTGACTCGGACCGTACAAGGGAGCGGAATCTAAGGTGCCACATGTTTTCACCAGAGCCTGCCTCAATGCGGGATGGACTTGCTGCGGCAGGTGGCACCCAGGTTGCTACCCCTGGCACGGCTCGATCACACAGGCGGCTGAGGAGATGCAAGGCACAGGAGGGATAAGGCAGCTCGTAGTCAGGATAGCAGAAGGTCAGGGTAGGCGGCACAGTAGAGTAGTCAGGAACGTAGCAAATGGTCAGTAGGCAGGCGGTAAGGAGTAAGGTCAGGTCACGGAGCAAAGGATCAGATACACAGCAAGGCAATAACAGGAATGTTTTCGCTAAGGCTCAAGGCAACAAAGATCCGGCAGGGAAGTGATGAGGGTGGAGGAAGTTATCAAAGAGCCACAGATGAATTACACTAATGACCACACTGGCCCTTTAAATCTTAAAACTCTGGCACGTGCGTGCGCCCTAGGGGAAAGGGACACGCGTTTCAGAGTAGAGAGGGGGCAGGAGTAACACCCGGTGAGTGACGGACTGGGGCTCGCATGCAAGCACGTCCCGTAATGCGAATCCCAGCCCCATCTGCAGCAGCAGGTAGCGGGAGCATGCGCTCATGGACAGCGTGTGTGGCCAGAGCACACAATGTAACAGGCGCGAGCATTCAGGAAGCAGACGCTGTTGAGGAACCTGAGGAGGACATCAGTGACGTGCAGACACAACTCGATGATGATGATGAAGCCGCACTTGGGAGCCGGTGCAGAAGGGGCTTCATCATCATCAGGAGAATAGGGTTGCAGGTTGCCCGTGAGGCAGCAGCTGAACCAGAAAAGTGGTAGCATGGTTGGAAGTCAGCATGGTGACAGGAGTGGAAAGTCTGGAGCCAAAAGTGCCTGAAGGAGACTACCTGCTTTGCGGCAGCCTACCTTCCTGGGAGGTAGTGAAACCGGGGTTCCTGGAGTCGGTGGCAGTAGCAGTCAATCAGTGCGAACTGTTGGTGGGAAAATCAGCTACTCGGTGGTGTGGTTTTTCATCAAGCATCCGGAGGAGGTTAACCTTGCCATATGCAAGATGTGTCTGCAGAAGGTGAAGTGTGGCCAGGGTCCCAATGTCGGCACAACAGCACTGTGTCAACATATGCAGCCACCATAAAGCGGCCTGGGAGAATCGTGGCTCCGATGTGGTGGTCCAGCCTGCTGCATCACCCAGTGGCACGCCGCTCCCTTTTTCAGCCAGCCAAGGCTCCACTACCTCAGCCGAAGGGAGCTTTGTGTCATACCCATCTTATGTCGCTCCAGATGCTCCTGCTCCTCCTACTTCGAGTAAATCATTCCGCCAGCAATCCATTGGCGAAGCCATGTCCAAGAGACAACAGTATGCGTCCACTCATTAAACGGCTCAGAAGCTGAATGTGCTCCTGTCCAAGTTGCTGGTGCTGCAGTCCCTCCCATTTCAAGTGGTGGACTCTGCACCTTTCAGAGAACTGATGGCTTGTGCCGAGCCGAGGTGGAGAGTGCCAAGCTGTCATTTCTTTGTGAAGAAGGCAGTACCGGCCCTGCACAATTTTGTGTAACAGAAGGTCGGCCAGTCCTTGAGCCTGTCGTCGTGTACCAAAGTGCATGGCAGCGCCGACCTGTAGAGCTGTAACTACGGTCAGGGACAATACATGTCCTTTACAGCCCACTGGGTGAATGTGGTTCCTGCACAGCCACAACAACAGCAACTTGGACAGGTCCCACTGCTTCCGCCTCCACGCTCTCAATCCGTTGGTCCAATGACAGTGTGCAACTCCACCTCCTCATCCTCCACCGTGTCCTCAGCCTCCACTGCATGGACAAGTCTCATTCCCCCTCCAGCATACCATATGTGCAGGGCACAGCGGTGCCATGCTGTTCTTCACATGGTTTGCTTTGAACGGAGTCACACAGGAGAGGAACTGCGAAAAGTCATTCATCAAGAAATCGAATCATGGCTTACTCCACGAAAACTGGAAATGGGAACCATGGTGATCGACAACGGGAAGACCATATTGTCTGCACTTTGACAAGGAAGCCTGAGACATGTGCCTTGCATTGCACATGTGTTCAATCTGGTTGTCAAGCGGTTCCTGAAGTGTTCCAGCAACTCGTACACCCTCCTTGAGCTGCAGCGTCAGAACAGCATCCCCCCAAAACATCTTGCAACTATATAGACATGCACACCAAGAGATCAAAATACATACAAAGACATCTTTATTGAACCAGACACAAAAATATTGAGTATATAAACAATTAACCCCTTAAGGACGCAGCCCTTTTTCGCAATTCTGACCACCGTCACTTTACAAATGAATAACGCGAAAACGCTTTTACCGAATATTCTGATTCTGAGATTGTTTTTTCGTGACATATTCTACTTTATTTTGGTGGTAAATTTTCGCCATTAATTGCATCCTTTTTTGGTGTTGCTGACAACTCCGATCAGCCCTATTTTCCGGGTGATCGGGTCACCAGAGACCCGATCAGCCCGGAATTGGAGAAAATCGCATGTCTGAATTGACATGCGATTTTCTCCGATCGCCGACATGGGGGGGTCTCAGGACCCACCTGGGCGATGTGCCAGGGTGCCTGCTGAATGATTTCAGCAGGCATCCGGCTCCGGTCCCCAACCGGCTAGCGGTGGGGACCGGATTTCCCACGGGCGTATGGATACGCCCTCGGTCCTTAAGGACTCGGAATGCAGGGCGTATCCATATGCCCTGCGTCCTGAAGAGGTTAAAAACATTTAAAATACAATAGACAAGAGCGGAGGAATGTAATCCTTCCACGCTCACCTCATACTGGGTAAAATGATCTCAAGGATGTGAGTCGTCCCAACACAATGTAATGATCAAGGTAACAGATAATAGTAACCAAGCAGTAGCAGAAGAACGGCATCCCCCAACATTTGTGACATTTCCACACGTTGTAATTCCACCCTCCATATGTTGGACCGACAATATGAACAGATAAAAGCCATCACCGATTTCTTGATGATCTAAGAGGATAGGGGGACTCCCCTATGTAACTTCAATGTCAACCAGTGGCAGCTCATATGCGACACCTGCCGTTTGCTCAGGCCCTTTGAGGAAGCCACATTATTAGTCAGTCAGAATGACAGTGGAGCACAGTTTAGGTTTTGTGGTTTTTCTAGTCATCTGACAGGAGAGGAGGAACAGGAGCAGATAGAGGAGCCATAGGGTTATGCAGAAGGCGAGACACAGGACCCAGACTAACCATGGTAGTATGTAATGGAGATGGAATCAGGGAGTCCCTCCAATGGCACGATGCATGCTCACTTGCTTGCCTAGTGACCGCAGAATTTTCACCATTCAGCAGGGGGATGACTTCTGGCTCTCCACTTTTTTGGACCCTCGCTACTGGCACAAAATGGGGGCCTTTTTCACACCCACTAAGACAGTAGTTCTCAACCTTTTCGGCGACCGTACCCCCAAGGCCTGAAAGTATATCTGCGGGTACCCCCTCATGCGGAACTTGCGCGCGAGGGGTACCCGCGGACAAAAGGCGTGTTCTTGCCTTGATACTAATGCATCCTCCCTCCATCTTAATCCCCTTGTGCCATTATTCCCCCTCTGTCTTAATCCCCCTGTCCCACTATTCTCCCCTCCCTCTGTTCCCCTTTTGCCATTATTCACCCTTCATCTTAATCCCCTTGTGCCATTATTATCCAATATGGCAAAAGGGGCTTAAAGATGGAGGGGGGAATAATGACAAAAGGGGATTAAAATGGAGGGGGAATAATCGCACAAGGGGATTAAGATGGAAGGGGGGGAGGGAATAATCAACCCCCCTCCATCTTAATCCCTTGTGCCAGAGGGAGGGGGGGGGAAAAATCACACACGGGGATTAATATGGAGGAGGGGGAATAATGACACAAGGGCATTAATATGGGGAGGGGGGGTAGATAATTCCCCCTCCCTCTGATCCCCTTTTGCCATATCCGATAATAATGGCAAAAGGGGATCAGAGGGAGGGGGGAATATTGGCACAAGGGGATTAAGATGGAGAGAGGGATAATAGCACAAGGGATAATCAACCCCCCCTCCATCTTAATCCCCTTGAGTCATTATTCCCCCCTCCCTCTGATCCCCTTTTGCCATTCCCCCCCCCCTCCATCTTAATCCCCTTGTGCCATTATTATCCGATATGGCAAAAGGGGATCAGAGGGAGGGGGAATGGTGCAAGGGGAATAAGATGGAGGGGAAGAGGAATAATGGCGGAGGGGGGGGGATGGTGAGTAATAATGCACAAGGCATAAAATGTTAATGCCTTGTGCTTTATTACTCCCCATCCCTCCCCTCCGCCACTATCCCTCTCCCCCTCCATCTTAATGCCTTGTGCTCCATCCCCCCTCCATCCCATACAGTCCCCCCTCCGTCCCATACAGTCCCCCCTCCGTCCCATACAGTCCCTCCTCCATCCCATACAGTTGTTTACCAGGCGTCCTGCGGTCCCGTTGCCTGCTCCTTCACGGCATGTTCGGCGGGGCTGCACTGATGTGTGACGTCCCCCTGCGCTGTGGGCAACTCCGCGCAACGTCAGGGGAGGCCACACGTCTCCCCGGCAACCACGCAGCTCACTTACAGTGCGTGGCCAGTATTTGTCAGCGCTTTCGCGTACCCCCTGACAGCCCCTGGCGTACCCCTAGGGGTACGCGTACCCCAGGTTGAGAACCCAGGCACTAAGAGGAAGGACAAACTGACCCACTACAGAGTCATCCTACGTAATCATTTGGCCGATGCCTCGTACATCCTCTTGCAGGTCTGACTCAGGGGGGCCCTCTGCACTCATCTTCCACTGCCATGGCTGCTGGGAAGGGGTGGGGTGGCAGGAGCAGTACTAGCTCCATCAGCAGCAGCCTGAGTCTACAGTCGCTGATGAGTAGTGTTGGGCGCGAATATTCGAATTTCAAATTTTTATCGCGAATATCGCAAATTTGTGAATTCTCAAATATTGCGAATATATTTGCTATATATAAAAATTTTTGCAAATTTGAATATTCGTATATGCGCATATTCGCATATGTGAATATTCACATATTTCTTTTTTTCACTTGTGGGCCAATTAGAATGATGCAAATAAACTTGTAAGAGGTTATCAACAATATCCCTAGCAACCCTCACTGTTTTCTTCCTCGAATACACGAAAATGCACATATGCGAATATGCAAATATTCACATATGCGAATATGCGAATATAATATATATGCGGAATTCGTGAATATAGGACAAATATATTGAATAACAGTATTATTTCACTAACACGGCACACTCCCTATGCGTGTTAGGACAAGGCAAAGTGTTCTACACCTCTATTGAGGCTCTCTATAGGCCAGAAATAGCAGTTTTTAATAGCAATTCACCACAAATACATTCAGAACAAAACACATTTTTGGGGGGAAATTCGGCAAATTAGCCGGATAAAATTTTTCAAAAATTCTCTCATCTCTACTATCTATCTGTCTATCTATCTTCTTCATATGTATCTGTCTATCCACTTCACATGTATCTATTGATTTCATCTCTATCTATGTAAAAAAACACAAACAGCAGCACTCCTTTTAAGATGAATGAAGCCACGCGCTAATTCATCTCAAAAGGAGTGCTGCTGTTTCTTTTCTTTTTTTTTGCTACTGAAGAGCCCCTGACCAGGACTCTGCAGCCGGCACCCGGACGCATATAATAATAGGTCTGCTGCTTTCCTTTGGATCTATCTTTTCCTAGATCTATCTAGAGTGGGGATCAAAAGTTTGGGCACCCCAGGTAAAAATTTGTATTAATGTGCATAAAGAAGCCAAGGAAAGATGTAAAAATCTCTGAAATGCATCAAATTGCAGATTAGACATTCTTATAATATGTCAACAAAAGTTAATTTTATTTCCATCACTTACACTTTCAAAATAACAGAAAACAAAAAAATGGCGTCTGCAAATGTTTGGGCACCCTGCAGAATTTATAGCATGCAATGACCCCTTTGCAAAGCTGAGACCTGCCAGTGTCATGGATTGTTCTCAATCATCATCTGGAAATGTCAATCTCAAAGGTTTTAAATGCCCAGACTCATCTGACATTGCCCCAACAGTCAGCACCATGGGTTCTTCTAAGCAATTGTCTAAAAATCTGAAACTGAAAATAGTTGATGCTCACAAAGCTGGAGAAGGCTATAAGAAGATAGCAAAACATTTTCAGATGTCAATATCCTCTGTTCGGAATGTAATTAAGAAATGGCAGTAATCAGGAACAGTGGAAGTTAAAGCAAGATCTGGAAGACCAAGAAAAATATCAGACAGAACAGCTCGCAGGATTGTGAGAAAAACAATTCAAAACCCACTTTTCACTGCACAATCCCTCCAGAAAGATCTGGAAGACACTGGAGTTGTGGTACACTATTCCACTATAAAGAGATACTTGTACAAATATGGTCTTCATGAAAGAGTCATCAGAAGAAAACCTCTTCTATGTCCTCACCTTTCCTTGGCTTCTTTATGCACATTAATACACATTTTTACCTGGGGTGCCCAAACTTTTGATTCCCACTGTATCTATCCTTCTATATATCTGCTTCATATCGCTCTTTTTCTTTAAGAAATGGGTTTTGATGGTTTTGTTGAAACTACAGAGGGGATAAGTAGTCACATCTGCTTGAACATTTTGATGCAGGCACTCAGATATTTGTCAATGTTTTGTTCATTCCTATACTACACAATAATAACAGATCTGTTCATATTTCTCTGTTTGATGAAAAATTCTTTCCTCCTTACATTACAGTTGTTAGAGTATATAAAAAAGCTTATAGGCTATTTTCACACTTTTGAAAAGATTTTTTGTTCTGAATTGTTGGATGAAAAATCCACAGCAGAATACAGTTACAGCAAAGTGGGGGAGATTTTAACCCCTTCCCGCTATTGGACGTATGCATACGTCCAGGCGAACTACACGTTCGCGCAAATGGACGTATGCATACGTCCAAGCGATCTCCTGCTCTGCCGCGGGCAGCGCAGGAGATCGCGGGTGGGACTCAGCTGTCAATCACAGCCGGAGTCCCACTGCAGCTGCCTGGGCCGCGATCGCGCCGGTCCCGGCAGCATTAACTCCATAGATGCCGTGATCAGTTCTGATCATGGCATCTATGGTGTTTGCAGGGGGAGCGCTCTCCCCCTGTCCATCAACGGCGGCTCCGCGATAAAATAAGGGGGATCGAGGGTGTCCAAGACACCCTCGATCCCCCTTGAAGAGATAGGAGTGAGGTGGCAGGGTTGCCACCCCTCCTATCCCTGCTATTGATCGGCCAAGCGACCGACCAATAGCAGACTGGGGGCGGGGGGGTTAAAGTTCGGATCCCCCCCGCTATGCCCACCCATCGGCGTCCGGGAACAGCGGGGGGAACCGTGTAGCAGTGGCAGCGGCAGTGGCGGCCACTTACACGGCGGAGGCTGTGATCATGGCGGCGGTGGAGGTGAGTATGGCGCCGCGTGTCCGGGAGTCTGCTGCCTAGCAACATCTGCAGGGCGACAGTTTGGAGAGTGGTCTCTAAATTGTGGCCCTCCAGATGTTGTAAAACTACAACTCCCACCATGCCTTGACAGCTGTTTGCTGTGTTGGCATGCTGGGAGTTGTAGTTTTGCAAGATTTAGAGGGGTTCAGGCTAGAGATCACTGACAGTGGTCTCTAAACTGTAGCCCTCCAGATGTTACAAAACTACAACTCCCAGCATGCCCAGACAGCAGTTTGCTGTCTTAGCATGCTGAGATTTGTAGTTTTGCAACATCTGGAGGGCCACAGTTTAGAGACCACTGTCAGTGATCTCCATACTGAACCCCTCTAAATCTTGCAAAACTACAACTCCCAGCATTCAGGAACAGCAAATGGCTGTCTCGGCATGCTGGGAGTTGTACTTGCGTGCCTCCAGCTGTTGCATTACTACATCTCCCAGCATTCCCTTTGGCAATCAGTACATGCTGAGAGTTGTAGTTCTGCAACAGCTGGAGGCACACTGGTTGGGAAATACCGAGTTAGGTAATAGGTTCTATTGCCTAACTCAGTATTTTCCAACCAGTGTGCCTCCAGCTGTTGCAAAACTACAACTCCCAGCATGCACGTTCTGTCAGTGCATGCTGGGAGTTGTAGTTTTGCCCCCCCCTCCCATGTGAATGTACAGGTTACATTCACACTGGCGGCGGATTACAGTGAGTTCCCTGCTTCAAGTTTGAGCTGCAGCCGCAGCTCAAACTCCTAGCGGGAGACTCAGTGTAATCCGCCGTCAGTGTGAATGTAACCTAAAAACACTACACTACACTAACATAAAATAAAGAGTAAAACACTACATATACACACGTACACTGTGTGTACACTACATATACACACGTACACGTTTTAGTGTAAAAAAATTTTTTTTTTTTTTTACATATGCAAAAGTCGTGAAACACCTGTGGGGTATTAAGGTTCACTTTACCCCTTGTTACGTTCCCCAAGGGGTCTAGTTTCCAAAATTGTATGCCATGTGGGTTTTTTTTCTGTCCTGGCACCATAGGGGCTTCCTAAATGCGGCATGCCCCCAGAGCAAAATTTGCTTCCAAAAAGCCAAATGTGACTCGTTCTCTTCTGAGACCTGTAGTGCGCCAGCAGAGCACTTTTCATCCCCATATTGGGTGTTTTCTGAATCGGGAGAAATTGGGCTTCAAATTTTGGAGGGTATTTTCTGCTATTACCTTTTTTAAAAATGTAAAATTTTTGCTAAACCAAGCATTTTTGGTAAAAAAAAAAAAATTTTTTACATATGCAAAAGTCGTGAAACACCTATGGGGTATTAAGGTTCACTTTATCCCTTGTTACGTTCCTCAAGGGGTCTAGTTTCCAAAATGGTATGCCATGTGTTTTTTTTTGCTGTCCTGGCACCATAGGGGCTTCCTAAATGTGACATGCCCCCGAGCAAAATTTGCTCTCAAAAAGCCAAATATGACTCCTTCTCTTCTGAGCATTGTAGTTCGCCCGTAGTGCACTTCAGGTTGACTTATGGGGTACCTCTATACTCAGGAGAGATGGGGTTACAAATTTTGGGGGGTATTTTCTGCTATTAACCCTTGCAAAAATGTGAAATTTGGGGGGAAACACACATTTTAGTGGAAATTATTATTATTTTTTTACATATGCAAAAGTCATGAAACACCTGTGGGGTATTAAGGCTCACTTAATTCCTTGTTACGTTCCTCAAGGGGTATAGTTTCCAAAATGGTATGCCATGTGTTTTTTTTTGCTGTTTTGGCACCATAGGGGCTTCCTAAATGCAACATGCCCCCCAAAAACCATTTCAGAAAAACGTACTCTCCAAAATTCCCTTGTCGCTCCTTCGCTTCTGAGCCCTCTACTGCGCCCGCCGAACAATTTACATAGACATTAATGTTGCTCGTGAATATTCGCAATACGAATTTTATTCGCGAATATCGCATATTCGCGAATTCGCGAATATTCGCGAATATAGCACTATATATTCGTAATTACGAATATTCTTTTTTTTTTTTTTTTGTATTTTTTTTTTCACAGTACACATAACAATGATCATCCCTCTCTGCTTCCAGCTTGTGTGGTGTAATGAATGCTCTAATACTACTGTGTGAGACTGGTGTGCGAATTTTCGCATATGCAAAAACTTGCATATGTTAATTTTCGCATATGCAAATTTTTGCTTGCACAGGTTTTCGTATATGAAAATTTTCGCATATGTGAATTTTCGCATGTGCGAATATTTGCATATGCGAAAATAAACTCGAATATTCGCGAATATATGACGAATATTCGTCCATATATTCGCGAATATTCGCGAATTCGAATATGGCCTATGCCGCTCAACACTAATAGACATATGAGGTATGTGCTTACTCGAGAGAAATTGGGCTACAAATTCAAGTATAAATTTTATCCTTTTACCCCTTGTAAAAATTCAAAAATTGGGTCTACAAGAACATGCGAGTGTAAAAAATGAAGATTTAGAATTTTCTCCTTCACTTTTCCTGTGAAAAGTGTTTCACTGCTTTTCCTGTGAAACACCTAAAGGGTTAAAACACTTACTGAATGTCATTTTGAATACTTTGGGGGGTGTTGTTTTTATAATGGGGTCATTTATGGGGTATTTCTAATTTGAAGACCCTTCAAATCCACTTCACACCTGAACTGGTCCATGAAAAATAGCGAGTTTGAAAATTTTGTGAAAAATTTTAAAATTGCTGCTGAACTTTGAAGCCCTCTGGTGTCTTCCAAAAGTAAAAACATGTCAATTTTATGATGCAATCATAAAGTAGACATATTGTATATGTGAATTAAAAAAAATGTATTTTGAATATCCATTTTCCTTACAAGCAGAGAGCTTCAAAGTTAGAAAAATGCTAAATTTTAAATTTTTTCATCAAATTTGGGGATTTTTCACCAAGAAAGGATGCAAGTTACCACAAAAATTTACCACTATGTTAAAGTAGAATATGTCACCAAAAAACAGTCTCGGAATCAGATTGATAAGTAAAAGTATTCCAGAGTTATTAATGTTTAAAGTGACAGTGGTCAGATGTGCAAAAAAGGGCTGCGTCCTAGAGGTGAAAATGGGCTGTGTCCTTTAGGGGTTAACAAACATTAGTTCTGAAATGTTCTGTGCATATAGTAACCAGCATTTAAATTTATGTTGTAGATATGTTGCAGATTAGTTGTAGATTTCCCATATTGACTTTAATAGGGAAGTCAAAATTCAAGACAAAACTCACTCTTGCTGAGGATTATTCATGGGTTCTTGCTGAATTCCTATGGAAATCTTTCTCTACTACAAGTGAACATACCCAACAAATGATTTTATTTTGACATGGTTATTTTTATATTTAAAATATCAGTATTGATTATCTCAATCATGCTCTTTTAGGCATAAACTATTTATTTAATAGCATCCAGCATATTGCATACTGTATAGCATATGAAGTAAAACAAGTTTTATCCAGAGCTTCATATCTAATTGATATAATAATAAATGATGGAGAAATTCTTAAATGCTGGTTCAGTATTAGAGCAGGATCCATGATAAGTTTTGCTACCTTCAGAAATTTACCTATAAAGATCGTATGTAACAATACTTGGTCTTTTAGTCAGTAAGAAGCTTTGCAGCACTACATAAATATAAGAGCTGAGCCCATGGCTTAGCAGCACAACTCTCTGAGCCTGATGCCATCTGGTCACGTTCTTTTGGCCTCCAGCTCCCAACTGTCTATTATAAAATAAAACACAGAGCTAGTGTCACCTGGTGTAGAATACTTTTATGGCAGCAGAACAAGGGACGCATGACTCTTTCATGTCTGTTTAGCTTGACTCTAGCTAGTTCTGTTCAAATCTATTTTCAAGAGACATCAAACACTCACTGAGAACATAGGTCCCTTAACTTCTGAGATTAAAGATCTCCCATCAGCCCATAGATATATTCCTCATTTCAAACCTTCAAATTTAATTCCACTACAACACAGCTTGATACCCACCAGTCATGACATATTTGATTATATATTATTCTGAAAATGCCTCAAAGACATAAGGAGGGAATTGGGAGTAGTCTATGTAATTTCTTCTAAAGTACAATCAGTTAAGAAAGTATGGCCTGTCTAAGCCTTATTTTCATAAATGTACTGGTCAGTAGGTAAACTGCATACATAACAATGGAGAAGAGTCCTAGCAGAGATCTAGCAGAGACCTTGGGCTGCCAGGATAAAAGATCGCCTCCCTACGATCGTGCTGCTGGAAGGTCACCCACATTGCTGCAATGACAGGTAAAACAGCCATATAGATGTCCCTCACGCCAGGCAGGGACCAGACCAGGTTTCCTCCTGAAATCATTCAGCAGGCACCCTGTGCAAACCATGCAAGTTTAACCCCTTAAGGACCCAGCCATTTTACACCTTAGGACCTGGCCATTTTTTGCACATCTAACCACTGTCACTTTAAACATTAATAACTGTGGAATGCTTTTAGTTATCATTCTGATTCCAAGATAGTTTTTTCGTGACATAGTCTACTTTAACATAGTGGTAAAATTTTTTGGTAACTTGCATCCTTTCTTGGTGAAAAATCCCCAAATTTGATGAAAAATTTGAACATTTTGCATTTTTCTAACTTTGAAGCTCTCTGCTTGTAAGGAAAATGGATATTTTTTATTCACATATACAATATGTCTACTTTATGTTTGCATCATAAAATTGACGTGTTTTTACTTTTGGAAGACACCAGAGGGCTTCAAAGTTCAGCAGCAATTTTCCTATTTTTCACAAAATTTCCAAACTCACTATTTTTCAGGGACCAGTTCAGGTTTGAAGTGGATTTGAAGGGTCTTCATATTAGAAATACCCCACAAATGACCCCATTATAAAAACTGCACCCCCCAAAGTATTCAAAATGACATCCAGTCAGCATTTTAACCCTTTAGGTGTTTCACAGGAATAGCAGCAAAGTGAAGGAGAAAATTCACAATCTTCATTTTTTACACTCGCATGTTCTTGTAGACCCAATTTTTGAATTTTTACAAGGGGTAAAAGGAGAAAATTTATACTTATATTTGTAGCCCAATTTCTCTCGAGTAAGCACATACCTTATATGTCTATGTAAATTGTTCGGCGGGCGCAGTAGAGGGCTCAGAAGAGAAAGAGCGACAAGGGATTTTGGAGAGTACGTTCTTCTGAAATGGTTTTTGGGGGGCATGTTGCATTTAGGGAGCCCCTTTGGTGCCAGAACAGCAAAAAAAAAAAAAACATGTGCCATACCATTTTGGAAACTAGACCCCTCGGGGAATGTAACAAGGAATTAAGTGAGCCTTAATACCCCACAGGTGTTTCACGACTTTTGCATATGTAAAAAAAAATTTTTTTCACTAAAATGTGTGTTTCCCCCCCAAATTCCACATTTTTACAAGGGTTAATAGCAGAAAATACCCCCCAAAATTTGTAACCCCCATCTCTTCTGAGTATGGAGGTACCCCATAAGTTGACCTGAAGTGCACTAAAGGCGAACTACAATGCTCAGAAGAGAAGGAGTAATATTTGGCTTTTTGAGAGCAAATTTTGCTAGGGGGGCATGTCGCATTTAGAAAGCCCCTATGGTGCCAGAACAGCAAAAAAAACAAACACATGGCATACCATTTTGGAAACTAGATCCCTTGAGGAACGTAACAAGGAATTAAGTGAACCTTAATACCCCCACAGAGGTTTCACGACTTTTGCATATGTAAAAATGTATTTATTTTTTTTCACTAAAATGTGTGTTTCCCCCCAAATTTCACATTTTTGCCAGGAATAATAGCAGACAATACCCCCTAAAATTTGTAACCCCATCTCTTCTGAGTATGGAGGTACCCCATAAGTTGACCTGAAGGACACTACGGGCGAACTACAATGCTCAGAAGAGAAAGAGTCATATTTTGCTTTTTGAGAGCAAATTTTGCTTGGGGGGCATGTTGCATTTAGGAAGCCCCTATGGTGCCAGAACAGCAAAAATACAGCGGGAAGTATGTAGTGTGTGGTGCTTGGTGTAAAAAGTGTAATAACAGTAATAGAAAAAAAAAAAGGTGCGGCCCCCCCAAAAAAAGGGGTGGCACACGCAGCTCCCTGAACCCCTAATAGGACCCGGGGTAAGGGATCAGACCCTAATATGACCATTGGGGACCTATAAGGGGGTCGAGGGAGGGGGGTACTGTTTTGAAAACTTTTTTTTTTACTTTTTTTTAACTTTTATTTCACTTTTTTACTTATTTACTCCTACCTGTCCCTGCAATCCGCTGTCCCGGACGGCTCCGGAGCTCTGAGGGGGGATCCATGGCTTCTTCTCACTGCTGCACCCGCTGACTGAACGAAGAGAGTGGGTGCAGCAGCGGGAAGGAACCATTAACCCCTCCTGTGCCGCTCTGCTATTTGCTGGACGATCGCCAGCAAATAGCAGCGTTGTCACCGCTCCCCAGCAACGGCAGGTGATAGGTGGTGTACTCTACACCGCCGATCGCCATTTATTTCCAAGTGACCCAAATGACCCGAATCGCTGAAGATCGCTTGTGTGATTTCACAAGCGATCTCTGGCAATCGCCGACATGCGGGGGTCCCGGGACCCCCCTCGGCATTTGCACGGCATGCCTGCTGAAGGATATCAGCAGACATGCCGTTCCGTTCTCTGCCCGGCGCGGCAGGGACCAGAAAACGCCAGGACATACGGGGACGTCCTGAGTCCTTAAAGCCCAGGGTGCGGGGATGTCCCCGTATGTCCTGGGTCCTTAAGAGGTTAATAAGGGGTGCAGTGAGCATTTACACCCCACAGGTGTCTGACAGATTTTTGGAACAGTGGTCCGTGAAAATGAAAAATTGTATTTTTCATTTGCACAGCCCACTGTTCCAAAGATCTGTCAAACACCAGTGGGAAGTAAATGTTCACTGCACCCCTTACTAAATTCTGTGAGGGGTGTAGTTTTTGCAAAATGGGGTCACATGTGGGGGGGGGGGGGGTCCACTGTTCTGGAACCACGGGGGCTTTGTAAACACACATGGCCCCTGACTTCTATTCCAACCAAATTCTCTCTCCAAAAGCTCAATGGCGCTCCTTCTGTTCTGAGCATTGTAGTTTGCCCGTTGAGCACTTTACGTCCACATATGGGGTATGGGGTATTTCCATACTCAGAAGTAATGGGGTTACAAATTTTGGGTGGCTTTTTCTCCTATTACCCCTTGTGAAAATGAAAAATTTGGGGTAACACCAGCAGTTTAGTGAAAAAAAAGTTTCATTGTTTCATTTTCACATCCAACTTTAGCGGAAATGTGTCAAACACCTGTGGGGTGTTAAAGCTCACTGTACCCCTTGTTACGTTCCTTGAGGGGTTTATTTTCCAAAATAGTATGCCATGTGTTTTTCTTTTTCTTTTTTTTCCTGTTCTGGCACCATAGGGGTTTCCTAAATGTGACATGCCATTTCAGCAAAATTTGCTTTCCAAAAGCCAAATGTGACTTCTTCTCTTCTGAGCATTGTAGTGCGCTTAACGTCCACACATCGGGTATTTCCATACTCAGAAGAGGTGGGGGTTACAAATTTTGGGGGGCATTTTCTTCTATTACCCCTTGTAAAAATGTAAAATTTGGGGGGAAACCAACTGTTCTGGCACGATAGTGGATTCCTAAATGTGACATGCCCCCCCAAAAACCATTTCAGAAAAACTCACTCTCGAAAATCCCACTGTCGCTCCTTCCCTTCTAAGCCTTCAATTGCACCCGTCGAACACTTTACATAACATATTAGGTATTTCCTTACTTGAGAGAAATTTGGTTACAAATTTTGGGGTGATTTTTCTCCTTTTACCCCTTGTAAACTTTGAAAAACTGGGTCTACAGGAACATGCAATTAAGATTTTGAATTTTCTCCTTCACTTTGCTGCTATTCCTGTGAAACACCTAAAGGGTTAACACACATACTGAATGTCATTTTGAATACTTTGAGGGGTGCAGTTTTTATAATGGGGTAATTTTTGGGGTATTTCTAATATGAAGGCCCTTCAAATCCACTTCAAAACTGAACTGGTCCGTGAAAAATTCAGATTTTGAAAACTTTTTGAAAAATTGGAAAATTGCTGCTGAACTTTGAAGTCCTCTGATATCTTACAAAAGTAAAAACATGTCAACTTTATGATGAAAATATAAAGTAGACATATTGTATATGTGAATCAATATATAATTTATTTGTTATGTCTATTTTCCTTATAAGCAGACAGTTTCAAAGTTATAAAAATACATTTTTCTCTAATTTTTCATAAAATTTTAGAATTTTTCACCAAGAAATGATGCAAGTATTGACAAAAATTTACCACTGTCATAAAGCAGAATATGTCACAAAAAAAACTATCTCGGAATCAGAATGAAAAGTAAAAGCATCCTGGAGTTATTAATTCTTAAAGTGACAGTGGTCAGGTGTGTAAAAAATGTCCGGGTCCTTAAGGTGAAAATGGGCTTAAAGGGTTAAGGGGAAGAGGGGCAAGCAAATGCAAGAACACGTTAATCCTGTGACAATCTGCAGGGCACCTTGTCTGCTGCATTATAGAAGGCTCAAGTTTTGAAAGTTCCAGCCCTGCACCAATGTCATGTGTGATGGAGGCTTCATTCCTGGATTACTGTTATCTGGATTTTGGGTCTGATTAGGTCTTCACCCTAATCATTATCCCCTCCCTTTGACATGCCCCACCTAACCACTTGGGTGACACACTGTAACGAACCTCCTCCTCATATAATCTCCTTACTACTGGGGTGACACACTGTCACAAACCCTCTCCTCATGTAATCTCTTTACTACTGCGGTGACACACTGTAACAAAACCCCTCCCCATGTAATCTCCTTACTACTGGGGTGACACACTGTAACAAACCTCCGCCTCATGTAATATCCTTACAACTGAGGTGACATACTGTAACAACATTATTTATGATCTAGTGGAACTTTTTGGTGGCACGCCTGCTCCCAATGCTCTTACAGCAGAAGGCGCTGTCAGATCAGCCAGGTATTATGGCAGCAGTCAGTAGGATAATTATCATAATGGTCAGTGACAGGCCCCCCGGGGTCCCAGGAAGCTCTGTCATAATTGTTGTGACCATAATAATTATACCACTTGTTTGAAGTATACAGTGGTGTTTGTGAAATGCAGTGCATGTGTGTGTGAACTAAACCCCCTTAAAGACATCAGAACTTGCGTTTTTTCCTCCTTTCCTTCTATTAGCCATAATGATTTTATTTTTTTAACCTACAGTCCAATGTGAGGTTTACTTTTTGTGCCACAAATAGTACTTTGTAATGCCATCATTCATATTACCATATCTACGGTGAAACAAAAAAAAAAATCAATTTGTGAAAAAAAAGTTTAAAAATAAACTAAATTTTGCAACTTTTGGGGGCTTCTGTTTCTGTGCAGTGCACTTTTCAGTAAAAATGACACATTGACCCAGACTAGAGATGAGCAAATTTCGGAAAAATTTTATTCGTCCGATTCGCAGAATTTTCTGGAAAAATTTGGTTCGGCCCGAATTTGTTCACGCCAAATGGCTATTTCTGGCCTTCAGAGAGGCTCAATAGGGATGTGGAACACTTTGTTTTGTGCTAACACGCATATGAGTGTGCTGTGTTAGTGAAATTATACTGTTATTCAGTATGACATGCAGATTACAGGCATCACTACTAGAATCACTGCTGCAGAACGTCTGGATGTGGCTGATTTTTTTATGTACTTCTTATTTCATTTAATTTGAATTTATTACATTTTTTGATTACCCATTCTGGGGAGCATTGAGCTGGCGGTCCTCTGCCAGGTGAGATACCACCTGTTCCAGCCCCTGCCTCTCAGAGACCCCCTGACTGTGAAATTGTTAATGTTTCAATTAATCAGATTGTTATGATTCGGCTAGCTGGATGTGGATCCTCTGTGTCAGCGAGGGATTGGCGTGGACCGTGTCGGTGGACCGATTCTAGGTTGCTACTGATTTTCACCAGAGCCCGCCGCAAAGCGGGATGGTCTTGCTGCGGCAGTAGCAACCAGGTCGTATCCACCGGCAATGGCTCAACCTCGCTGACTGCTGAGAAGGCGTGGGACAGAAGTACTAGGCAGAGGCAAGGTCAGACGTAGCAGAAGGTCGGGGGCAGGCGGCAAGGTTCGTAGTCAATAGCAATAGCAGAAGGTCTGGAAACACAGGCTTTGGACAACACTAAACGCTTTCTCTGGCACAAGGCAACAAGTTCCGGCAAGGAAGGAAAGGGGAAGTGAGGTTATATGCACAGGTGCACAGGTGGAAGCTAATCAGACTGATTGGGCCAGGCACTAATCATTGGTGCACTGGCCCTTTAAATCTTAGAGAGCTGGCACGCGCGCGCCCTAGAGAGCGGAGCCACGCGCGCCAGAACGTGACAGCCGGGGACCGGTCAGCGGGTCTGACCGGGGCGCTGCAGAGAGGAGAACGCCCCGAGTGCTCCGGAGAGGAGCAGGGACCCGGAGTGCTCGGCGTAACAGTACCCCCCCCCCCTTAGGTCTCCCCTTCTTTTTGTCTCCTTGTCCCTTCAAATGAGACGAGAACATGGGGGGCGCCTCTTGAGTTTCCTTCCGGAACAAAAAGAAGTCTTGGGTAGCTACATCAGCGGCCGGTAGTCCAGAACAAGTGGGAATGGGCAGGGGGGGCAGAGGGTGAAGCTTGTCATGGGGCAGAGTGTCACCAGGACGGGAGCTATGAGGAGGCACGACACAGTCCTGATAGGCCTTGGGGAGACCAGGCACAGGAGGAGACACTGAGGCCCGACAAATGGGCCTGGGAGCAGACGTGAGGCATTTCTTGTGGCAAGCAGGACCCCAATTCTTGATCTCCCCGGTGGTCCAGTCAAGGGTGGGAGAATGATGCTGGAGCCATGGCAGACCGAGGAGGACTTCAGAGGTGCAGTTGGGCAGGACAAAAAATTACATTTTCTCGTGATGCAGTCCAATGCTCATAAGCAAGGGCTCTGTGCGGTAACGCACAGTGCAGCCCAACTTCACTCCGTTGACCGAAGAAATGTAGAGCGGCTTGACGAGACGGGTCACCAGGATGCAGAACCTATTAACCAAAGAGGCCAGAATAAAATTTCCAGAAGAACCAGAGTCCAAGAAGTACACGGCTGAGAAGGAGGAGTTGGCAGAAGGAGCAATCCGCAAGGGCACATTGAGACGTGGAGAAGCAGAATTCACGCCAAGGGACGCCAATCCCATTTGAACAGGGTGTGTGCGTGCGTTTCCCAGACGTGGAGGACGAATAGGGCAATCCACCAAGAAATGTTCGGTACTAGCGCAGTACAGACATAAATTTTTATCTCTGCCGCGAGTCCTCTCTTCATGGGTCAGGCGAGACCGATCCACTTGCATAGCCTCCTCGGCGGGAGGCACAGGGGTAGATTGCAAAGGATACTGGGAGAGAGATGCCCAGAGATCAAGGTCCTATTCCTGGCGGAGCTCCTGGTGTCTTTCAGAAAAACGCTTGTCAATGCGGGTGGCCAAAAGGATAAGTTCTGACAGGTTAGCTGGAATTTCTCGTGCGGCCAGTACATCTTTGATGTTGCTGGACAGGCCTTTTTTAAAGGTCGCGCAGAGGGCCTCGTTGTTCCAAGATAATTCGGAGGCGAGAGTACGAAATTGAATGGCGTACTCGCCTACTGAAGAATTACCCTGGACCAGGTTCAGCAGGGCAGTCTCGGCAGAAGAAGCTCGGGCTGGTTCCTCGAAGACACTACGGACTTCAGCGAAGAAGGACTGGACTGTGGCTGTGGCAGGATCATTGCGGTCCCAGAGCGGTGTGGCCCAAGACAAGGCCTTTCCAGACAGAAAACTAACTACGAACGCCACCTTAAACCGTTCTGTAAGAAATTGGTCCGACAACATCTCCATATGTAGGGAACATTGAGACAGGAAGCCACGGCAGAGTCTAGAGTCCCCATCAAATTTGTCCGGCAGGGACAAGCGGAGGCTAGGAGCGGCCACTCGCTGCGGAGGAGGTGCAGGAGCTGGCGGAGGAGATGGTTGCTGCTGTAGCAGTGGCAGAAGTTGCTGTAACATGGCGGTCAACTGCGACAGCTGCTGTCCTTGTTGGGCAATTTGCTGCGATTGCTGGGCGACCACCGTGGGTAGGTCAGCGAAACTTGGCAGCGGCACCTCAGCGGGATCCATGGCCAGATCTACTGTTATGATTCGGCTAGCTGGATGTGGATCCTCTGTGTCAGCGAGGGATTGGCGTGGACCGTGTCGGTGGACCGGTTCTAGTTTGCTACTGGTTTTCACCAGAGCCCGCCGCAAAGCGGGATGGTCGTGCTGCGGCAGTAGCAACCAGGTCATATCCACCGGCAACGGCTCAACCTCGCTGACTGCTGAGAAGGTGTGGGACAGAAGGACTAGGCAGAGGCAAGGTCAGATGTAGCAGAAGGTCGGGGGCAGGCGGCAAGGTTCGTAGTCAATAGCAATAGCAGAAGGTCTGGAAACACAGGCTTTGGACAACACTAAACGCTTTCTCTGGCACAAGGCAACAAGATCCGGCAAGGAAGGAAAGGGGAAGTGAGGTTATATGGACATGTGCACAGGTGGAAGCTAATCAGACTGATTGGGCCAGGCACCAATCATTGGTGCACTGGCCCTTTAAATCTTAGAGAGCTGGCACGTGCGCGCCCTAGAGAGCGGAGCCACGCGCACCAGAACGTGACAGCCGGGGACCGGGACGGGTAAGTGGCTTGGGATGCGATTCGCGAGCGGGCGCTTCCCGCTATGCGAATCGCATCCCCATCGTGAATGTCAGTGCAGTGCTCCCGGTCAGCGGGTCTGACCGGGGCGCTCCAGAGACGAGAAGGCCGCGAGCGCTCCGGGGAGGAGCAGGGACCCGGAGCGCTCGGCGTAACACAGATTAGGTTCATTGTTATCGCTCCAAGCTGTTTCATTGGATTTTTTTTTATTTAAGATTTATTTTAATTTCCCGGCGTTTACTTTGAACTAATACTGTATGACCACAAAACCCAATCTAACAAGGAGTCACATGACGGCACATTGACAAAGCCTAGAGGTGGCAGCAGCATGAGGAGACCATAATCTGGCAGAATGACACAGCCTGGAGTTGGCTGCAGCATGAGGAGACCATATATAAGATTAAAACAGGAATTTTCAAATTTAAATAGATTCATGGTAGCTAGTGCTACCATAGAAATTTTTAGGTAATGTACCAGGCCCATCAGCATCAGTAAACCATATAGTGGCTGAATAACACAACCTGGAGGTGGCAGCAGCATGAGGAGACAATATGGCTTCACAATCCCTAAGATTAAAAGATCAATTTTCAAAATTAAATTGAAGATTTATGGTAGCTAGTGCTTCCATAAAATTTTTTAGGTAATATGCCAGGCCCAGCAGCATCAGTAAATCATATAGTGGCTGAATGACACAACCTGGAGGTGGTGGAAGCATGAGGAGACAATAGGGCTTCACAATCCTAGAGATTAAAATATGTATTTTCAAATTTAAATTGAAGATTTATGGTAGCTAGTGCTACCATAAAAATTTTTTGGAAATGCACCAGGCCCAGCAGCATGAGTACACCATATGGTGGCTGAATGACACAGCTTGGAGGTGGCAGAAGCATGAGGAGAACATATTAGTGGCTAAATGGCACAGCCTGGAGTTGGCGGCAGCATGGAGTAGAACATATAGTGGCTAAATGACACAGCGTAGAGGTGACGGCAGCATGAGGAGAACATATGGTGGCAGAATGAGACAGCCTGGAGGTGGCAGCAGCAGCATCAGGAGTCCTGAAAGTAACCCGATGATACTAGGCCGTGGGTGACAAAACCAGTACCCGGTGACAAAGGTGGGTGAAAAAAAGGTCGGATGCGGAGAAATGTTTGTAACTGGGGAGCAGAGCCTTAAATCTGTTTGGCACTATCCATATTTGTGAAGTGTTTGTGTGGCACCATGGTCAATGTAATCTGATGCATCAGGCATTGGAGGGTGGAAATTCTGGCTGATCCATGCCTGATTCATCTTCACAAAGGTCAGTCTCTCTACATTTTTCGTGTACATTTTCCGTGACTATGACCCCCGCCGCACTAAACACCCACTCTGACGGCACATTACTGACCGGACAGGACAACTTTTCCATGGCAAACTGAACTCTGCTAGTTGTGGCCACAAATCAAGTTTGGCTGTCCAGAAGTCCAGCAGACCTTCAAGGTGTGTTGGCATGGGCATGTCAAGGTATGCCACCACCTGCTGGTTCAGGTCCTGCTCCAGGTCTACCTTCTGCTGATGATTTTCTTCACTATGCGGGTGGAGAAAGCTACTCATCAGCGACTTTAGACTTAGGCTGCTGCTGATGAAGCTGGTACTGCTCCTGCCACCCCACCCCACCCCTCCCCAGCAGCCATGGCAGTGGAAAGTGAGTGCAGAGGGCCCCCGAGTCAGACCTACGAGATGATGGACGATGGTGCCGATAGGCACCGGCCAATTGACTACATAGTATGTCTCTGTAGTCGGTCAGTTTGTCCTGCCTCTCAGTGGGTGTAAAAAAGGCCCCCATTTTGTGCCTGAAGTGAGGGTACAATAAGGTGGAGAGCAAGAAGTCATCCCGCTGCTGAATGGTGACAATTTGACGGTTACCACGCAAGCAAGGGAGCATGCATCATGCCATTTGTGCAAGTGACTATGAGGGACTCCCTGTCTCTCTCTCGCCTGCATACTGCCATGGTGTGTCTCGGTCCTCTTTCTCGCCTTCCTCATAACCCTCTAGCTTTTCTGGCTGCTCCTGCTCCCCCTCTCCTGTTAGATGACTAGAAAAACCGCCCATTTTGCGAAACATAAACTGTGCTCCACTGTGCCCCTCCTCCTCCTCCAGTTCAGCCCCCACAGGGCTCATGTGGCCTTAAGATGTAGGCGCCACGTCTTCAGTGCTCTGACCAGCCATCGTTTCCAACACGAGTTGTAGGAAATTAAGCAGAGGAATGATGTTTTTCATCCCGTAATCCTGGCGACTGACTAATAATGTGGCTTCCTCAAAGGGTTTGAGCAAATGGCAGGTGTTATGTATCAGCTGCCACTGATTGACAATGAAGTTACACAGGGGAGTACCCCTATTCGATTGGATCATCAAGAAATTGGTGATGGCTTTTCACTGTTCGTTTAGTTAGTCCAACATATGGAGGGTGGAATTTCAATGTGTGGCAATGTCGCAAATCAGAGTATGTTGAAGGATACCGTTCTGACGCTGCAGCTCAAGGAGCGTGTGCTTTGCGTCGTACGAGTGGCTGAAGAGCATGCAAAGTTTCCTTCCCATTGTTAGGATATGTTGCAAATGGGAGGAACATTTCAGTATCCGCTTGGCAATCAGATTGAACAGGTGTGCCATGCAGGGCGCATGGCTCAGCCTTCCTTGTCGCAGTGCAGACAAGATGTTCTTCCCGTTGTCAGTCCCCATGGTTCCCATTGCCAGTTTTCGTGGAGTAAGCCATGCCCCGATTAGTAGTTCCTCCCCTGTGTGACTTCATTCACATACACAGGTGCCGGGGCCGAAAATGTCACACTGCCGCTCAGCCTATCGCCGGCCGAGTTGGGACTTCGCTGCGGCCGATGATTGACTGAGTGCAGTATGACTGGCCGACCAACGGCAACCAGGAAAAGGATCGCGGCAGAGGCCGCGGGGGAGCGAAGGAAGGTATGTACCTGTTTATTTTTTTACTGCTGGCAGTATGGACGGTAATTTTCCTATTCCGGAGTTCTCCTTTAACCTCTTCCGGATGCTTGATGAAAAACTGCCACACCACCAAGTAGCTGATTCTCCCACCAACAGTCCACACTAATTGACTGCTACTGCCGCCGTCTCCAGGAACCCCTGTTCTCCAACCTGCTGGGAAGGTAGGCTGCTGCGAAGCAGGTGGTCTACCCCGTGCACGATTGGCTCCAGAATTTCCACTTCTACCACCATGCTGACTGCCAACCATGCTACCAGCTTTTTGGCTCAGCTGCTGCCTCAGGGGCAACCTGCAACCCTATTCTCCTGATGAAGCCCCTTCTGCACACAGCTTCAAATTGTGATTGGCTTCATCATCATCAACAAGTGTCTGCACGTCACTGATGTCCTCCTCAGGTTCCCCAACAGTGTCTGCTTCAGGAACCTGAACGCTGGCAACACAACCTCCCAAGTCACTCTCCTCATCACTACCTGCTATTACTACTACTACTACTATTAGATCGTCCTCCCTGAATAGTGGAGCTTAACCCACAGCATAAGATACTTCTGTAGGGGAGGGAACAGCATAGGACAAAGGCAATGGGAGGACAGGAACTGCTCCCAGGCGATGCAAACTGAGGGTTGTGTCTGAGGAACCCACCGACTGTTGACTGGGGGTATCAGATGTCACTTATGATGAAGTGGATGACCATGTTAACCAATCGATGACAGCAGATGGGTTGCTGGTCGAGACACAACCACGAGCTGATACCGGGAGATCAGACCTCTGCCTCCTCTGTGCATGCCCTGGCAATTCTCTGCCTTACATACTTAGTGCATATATGAGGGGGGTACAATACGCTTCACTAAGCTTGAAACAGTATCTGTCTAGAACAGCAGCAGGTGTGTACTATTGGCTGGCCTTTTACAGTTTCTAGGCCCTTAAGACTTTATCAGAAAAAAAATGGTACAGCACTTTGAGGTACGTGGGTGGTATGCACTCATGAGGGAAGAAAAATGTGCTACAGTACGCTTAAAAAAGTTTTTGTGTACAACACAAGTCGGTGAGTACTTTTGGCTGCCCTTTCACAGTATCTAGGCCCTTGAGAATTTATCAGGAAAAAAATGGAACAACACTTTGAGGTACGTAGGTGGTATGCACTTATGAGGGCACAAAAATGCGAAGTATCTAGGCCCTTGAGATTTTATCAGGAAAAAATGGAACAACACTTTAATGTGTGTATGTGGTATACACTTATGAGGGAAGAAAAATGCACTACAGTACGCTTAAAAAAGTATCTAGGCCCTTGAGACTTTATCAGGAAAAAATGGAACAACACTTTAATGTAATAACTTTAATTCTCAATCTCACTCCCTTCCCTATCAGTGCTTCTAGCCAGGATTTGTGCTTGAGCTGAATCGCTGCTGGTCTTCTGTGCTACACACTGCTCTCTTATCCTCTCTATAATAGAATGCTGTAGAGAGTGACTCAGAGGTGGATCGCTGCAGGAAGCATGCTTTTCTGTGACATGCAAACTGCTCTCTGTCCAACAGAACGCTGACTTGACTAAGAGGTAAATCACTGCTGGATAAAGCTTTTCTGTGTAACATACACAGAGCTGTCTGTTCCTATGTATCTCTCTGCAGTCTAAGGATGAAGTGACTGGCCACAATATGGCTGCCAATTATATAGGGCTGCAACATCACATGGGGGGACTGGCTGCTGATAGGCTGCATGTGATTCAGGGTCATCCCGCCTATCCTTATTCCCGCCTTCCCAGGCTTTCTTGCCCTATGTCCTCACATGTGGATCCGCCATTTTAGATGCTCTGGAGCCTGGACCGCACTAAATGGAGTTTATTGAAGGGATTCGCGCGATAGAATCACAACAATATTCGCCTTCGTTACGAATCGAGTTTTCCATGAAATTCGTAATGAATTCGGATTCATCAGATTCAATTCGCTCATCTCTAGCCCAGACTTATCAAACTGTGTGAGGGAAAAAAATAGAGTGATTTTTCCCCAGCAATCGATCACAGCTTAGCCAATGAGCTCTGGTAAAGTGAAAGCTGAGTTATGATTGGTTGTTGGGGAAAAATCATTGTATTTTTTCTCTTACACAGTTTGATAAATCTGGGCCATTATCTTTACTCTGTGGGTCCATACAATTACAACAATACCCAATGCACATAGGTTTTGTTTTATTTTACTACTTTAAAAAAATTACAACTACATTTTTACGAAAATTAGTATGCATAAAATCTTCCTTTTCTGTAAGAGCTAATTTTTTTGTCCTGTGATCTTTAGTTTTTATCTATACCATTTTTGTTTTGATTGGACTTTTTCATAACTTTTTATTATTTTTTTTTCTGGTATATGAAGTGACCAAAACTCAGCAAATGTGGACTTTTGTACTTTTTGCACACACACCATTGACCATGTGGTTTAATTAACATTATATTTTAAAGGGGTTCTTCAGCCAGAATTATCTTATCCCTTTTCTACAGTATAGAGGATAAGTAGTGTGGTTCCAACCACTGGGGCACCCCGTGATCTCCTGAATGGGACCCCGTCCTGCTCAGTCAGGAGCATGTTTCGTCTACCTCCAGAGGGCAAGCGTCCCATTCAGTTCAATGAAGAGCATGCCCCATAGATGTAGATGATACACGCTCCTGACTGAGCAGTACAGGGTCTCCTTCAGGAGATCACAGGGGGCCCCAGCACTCGGACCCCCCACAATCAGCTACTAGTCCCCTATCCTGTGGATAGGGCATACTTTATTCTGGCAACAGTACCCCTTTAATAGTTCGGACATTTACGCATGTGGCAATACCACGTTTTTTTTTTATATCATTTATTTTTTAAATGGGAAAAAGGGGGGTGATTCAAGCTTTTATTAGGAATGGGCTTATTCACATTTTCTAACTTTTTTTCTCATTTTTTCCACTATTTTAGGAGACTATTACATATAAACTTTAGATTGCATAGAGCAGCACTAGTCTGTGTTATCGGCGATCCATTAGTACAGGCTGCTGATGCTTCCTGCAGTAAAGGAGCACCAATCGCACAGACAGAAGGAGGGTAAGTGACCTCGGTCTGTGCTCTTAGCTGATTTGGACCCCACAGTTCCAAGTGCTGCTAACTGCAGTGTGTGTCAGTATGTGTGTGTGTGTGTGTGAAGTGTACTGTGGTGTGTGTGTAGCCTGCATATATTTGTGTGGGTGTGTTAAATGCAGTGGCCCTGATTTACTAAGAGTTGAGTGTAGGTTTCTTTGTGGGTTTTAATTCCCTACAATCTTTTTTCCATGGTATTTACTAAGGTTTCCCTACATTTTCCACTGTCCCTACATTTTGCTTTTTTTACACATGCTCCAATGTGTTGGGATTTCCTTTGATCACATGGTAATCACAGCATGCCTGATGAAACCGCGCAAGCGCGGTGAAACGCGCCGCATTGGATTAAATCTGTTTGTTACATACCTGGCTCCATTGTCTCCTGCTTGGTCAGCTCCGGAATTCCTATCTTCCTCAAAGTTTGCCGTACATCTCATAGAGGAGTGGTACAGTACAGGCTGAAGAATGCTAATTATTATGGTGGGGGGGGGGCAGTTTCCTGTGGTGGGTAGAGCAGTGCCCCCCTCAAGAGGGTGCTATAGGCGGCTGCCAATTTTACCTTTAGGCAGAGCCTGCCCTGGTAGTAAACCATGGTGTACTGCCCTTGTACTGACTTTTGGCAACTATCTGTGACACAACACTCTTAGTTGTGTATCCAGTGGGGAGTTCTCCCTGACTTGGCAGACAGGCCAGTACTGGTCTGATCAGGGACCAAAGACAGATCTAGTGAAAGACAGAATGGTCCTTCTACAACTTATCTGTTCTTAAGAAATCTCCCTTGGCTTAGTAAAAATGGAGATTATATATTTGCCACAGGAATAGAACTATAAATAGGTACAATTATTTTCTAGCAGATGCTTATGCCTGGCACACTAAACATTGGTCTCTTTAGGATTAGCAGGGCTGATGGACAAAACATGTGGCTCTGGTAAAGGCCAGACTATAACTTACTAGACAAGGCTAGGCTCACCTTTTATCAGTTTAACAGGTGTGGACCCGTTCTGCCACTAACCGGTTTGGCCTTGGGCCAAACTTTGTAGCGGAGTCTCTGTTTTTCACCATTCATCCTGCTCCAGGATGGGGAACCTGGATTTAGTTGCAAGGGAGACACCAGGTTGCTACTACAAGAGTGGTCCCGGTTAAGTGGCAGTTGGCCATGCAGGCCAGAATGCCCCAGTGCCAAGCACTAGCAATACAGGAAGGTGGGGCAAACTGATGCTATGGATGGAACAATTGCAGCAACAGGGTCAGATGAAGCAGAGCTGACTAGGTTTTAGCAGAACTTCAGCTATAAGAACATCAGAGTTGAGGAGCGCAAATGCAGCCAGATGGAGCAGCCTGGAGCAGTAGACAGAGACATGGTCAACAAACCTGGTCAGGTACAGGAGAGGCAGACAGGAAAAGGCTGTGACAGAATCAGGAGACAGCCAAATTCAAACACAGGTTCACAGTAGCAGATCACCTCTTGTAGGTGGTACCTGGCAGGGATTGAAGGAGGATCCATTAGAGCTAACACACTGGCCCGCTAAGCCTTAGCTAGTGCTCATGCACAGCCCCTAGAGGGCAGAGCGATAACTGTAGCAAAGGCAGATGCAGCAGGAGAGAGTCCAGAGGAGGAAGGCCATGGTATACAGCAGAGACATGGCACATAGAATTTCACCTGCCCCACAACTCCTTGGCTCACTGCTAAACTGAGGAGGTCTACAGAATTGCTTGAAGTTCCATAGACTTGCATGGGACTTCAGGCAATTCCACAGACCGCTCCCTTCAGTAGCAGGATACAGAGTTTCCAGGAGTTTGAACGTGTATTCTGCCCCTGCAACAACATTATAGTTACCCTTTAAATTGTTTACATAAAGAGAACTTTTAACAAACGATTTGTCACCTGATTTCCCTACTCTGGCATCTGTTTATATATATATATACATTTTCCTGCATACACTTTTTCTGTTTAACTTAGCTTTATTCAATATTTATTCAGGCCTTTGGAGATACATTCATACATTATACATGTTGTCATACTTTTATAATAAAATTCCTTTTCTGTTTTAAATATATTTACAATAACGAGTCACAATATGCATCTGTTGCTGGTGGATCAATAGGATCTTTACCACCTCGTGTTTTGGTACAATGGGGACAATTTTTTTATTTTATTTTTTGCAGATTTGTACATCAGATTTAGACAGCCACTTTTATATTGTAACCTAGGAATGGAGCTTATATTTCACATTTGTTTCACGCATGGGACCCCAAATAATATGAAGTTCATGATAATCTGTACTAGTAATTTATAAGTTTTTATATGTGAATTTTTTTTCTTATCTAGTAAAATCAAATAGTGGATTGCAAGAAAATTTAGAAATCTCCCATGTCTCTCTGCTTGACCCTTTACAATCCAGCCTTATTTTTATTTCCATAAGAGTGTTGGAAATATGTTATGGTTAATGAATTACTTTTCCTATCTGCTAAGATAAATAGAACATAAGAGAGAGGCAGCAAAACACGGGGGGGGGGGGGGGACCTTTGGCAATGTAGCACAGCCTGCCGCCTCATTACAGAACTAGCAGTCTGCAGGAGGCCTGACATTAAGAGGTACATCACGTCCCCATACGGCCTTCTCTAACCGAGATGATTGTAGCTTTCTTCTAAAAGTGATGGTTTGAGAGAGGCAAAAGCAAAACTGAATATGGGCTGAATATTTCATGTAAATGCAAGCAGCCACTTACGGGATGTTCCTCACTGATTGATGCTGGAGAGCCTCTAACATCTCGGCATTGAAGAGCTTTCACCGCACTCTTCTCCTCCTAGCCAATGATTGTATGAAGAGATGTGGCTATTAGAAGAATATAGCTGTGTTTAGCTGGAGAGCTCTTGATTACTACTGATGTTAAACTAAGCTATGAGAGCACTGGCACAATGGGATTTTTTTTATTTGAGTTAAGACTGGGGGTTGAAATTCAACAATGAAAAAACTGATCGCTCTTTACAATATGCAGATGGAGATGGGTCAGATGACTTATTGTATCATCAACACCAAGCTAGCTGGGGGCTCCAATTGCCCAAAACACACTTTCTTACAATAATAGAGATACTATCGCCTTTTTAAAATCCTTTACATATTTCCAAGCCCATGAACTTTTGTTAATCTACCAAGGGAGTGTTCATATGTCATCAGTGGTATATGGAGGATTTTCTCAAAGGGAGGGGAGGGGAGATTGGCCACCAGTTGGTAGTTTCCCCCATTCATAGGTCCTGAGTAGGTAGGTTCCCTACTAAGATAGCCACCCATAGATGGGTCCCTCTCACAGATAGGACCAAGTAGGTTTCCCTCTGTAGTTAGGCCATAGTAAGTAGGTTCCCAAGTATAAAGGCCCCCAGTAGGTAGTTTCCCTCTATATAAAAGCCCTCAGTACATAGGATGCAGTAGGTAGTTTCCTCCTATAGTTAGGCCCCAGTAAGTAGGTTCCCAAATATATAGTCCTTCCCCCACCCCTGTAATTAGTTTTCTTGTACATAGCCCTCAGTAGGTAGTTTCTCCCTATATAAAGACCCACAGTAGGTAGGTTTTTATGTAGCTAGGCCCATAGTAGGAATCTTATCTCTGTAGATAGGCCACAGTAGGTATGTTCCCCAGTATATAGGCCCCCAGTAGTTAGTTTTCCTCTATATATAGGCCCCCAGTAGATAGGTTCCCCCTGTAGATAGGCCCCAGGAGGTAGGTTCCCTGGTATATAGGCCCCCAGTGGGTAGTTTCCCTATATATATATATATATATATATATATATATATATATATATATATATAGGCCCCCAGTAGATAAGTTCCCATTGTAGATAGGTCCCAGTAGGTAATCTCCCTCTGTAGATAGGCCCCAAGTAGGTAATTTTCCCCCTATGTATAAGCCCCCATTAGGTGTTTTCTCCTGCAGATTGGCCCCCAGTAGGTAGTTTCCCTCTAAACATAACTCCCCAGTGGAAAGGTTACCACGTAGATAGGTCTCAGTAGGTAAACGTCCCTTGAAGATAGGCCTCCGAGTAGGTATTTTCCATTATGTAAAAGTCCTAGTGGGAAGTTTACCAATGCGTTTAACTGTAAATACATCCTAGGACGCACTTGCAGTTAAGAGCAGTAGTCACACAAGTAATTCACCATGTAGTTGACAGGAGCTTTATACAATACATATATATATATATATATATATATATATATATATATATATATACACACACATATAATTTTTTGGATGAAACTATAATAAGGCACATTAAAGTGTAACTCTCATTAAGACAAATTTTTGCTATTGCACTCCTTATGTTAAATAAAACAAATACTTTGTTTAAAAAAAAAAGTTTTCTATGTTTTATTTGTGCTTAAAAAAGCTCAAGAGCAAATTTTCCCCCATCTTATACACAGACTTAGGACCGAAGTCCAAACGCAGAAAGGGCAGCCTGGAGTGGTGAGGGGGGGGGGGGGGGTGTCCAGCTTCATCCAATCATAGCTCCTCTCACACTTAACTGCCATATGCTGTTGGTTGGACACCCCCCCCCCCCTCAGCACTCCAGGCTGCACTTTCTGTGTTTGGGCTTCGGTCCAAAATCTGTGTATGAGATGGGGGAAAATGTGCTCTTGAGCTTTTTTTAAGCAAAAATAAAAGATAGAAAACTTCATATTTTTAAAACAAAGTATATTAGAAATATTTTTTATTTACCATAACCAGTGAAATAGCAAAAATTAGTTTTAATGAGAGTGCCCATTTAAGTATATTTAATCAAGAATATTTATCAGGGACAGAACAAGATCTCTCGGGGTCCAAGACAGAGGTACCAGAACAACACCTCTTCCTACCATACACACCCATCAGAGTTATAGGAATGTAGTGTCTTTTTTTTTTTCTACTGAAATTTAAAGGGCAAGTTAATTTATTTCTTTCTTTTTTAATCACCTACTAAGGTTATCCCTCATTCCAACCCTACCTTCGCTGCTTTCTAGGAGTATGCATACAGAAAGAATTCTTGTTCCCACTACCCTTTCCCTAGGCCCTTAGTTGATCTTGATACACATATGTTTTTTGTTTAACTGTGCTGACTATATGTAAGATAAAATCAGCATTTTGTTCTTCCTATAGATAAGCAGAGCCAAGCGTTCATGTGTATTTTTTTGTAACCAACAGCTATTGTTGCCTTAACTGAACAGTATATTGTAAACATGCTGGTCCAATTTTACTCTTCCTCATATGCCATAATGATGGCTCCACATTTGCCAAAATGATGGCACATAGCAAGTGAGACACATTTATTATCCTAGAGGCACAAAAAAAAAAAAAAAAAAACAGGACATGATCCTATATAATAACAGTAAAGGGAAATTTACTAAAACTGACATGGCAAAAAGACGCACATGATGGACAAAAAGACATACTTAGATGGACAAGCTTCAAATTCTCCAGATTTATCACAGTGGCTCAGACTGACTTATAAATCTGGTGTATTTGTAGATTGTATAGTGTGCCTGGTTGAGTTTTGGTCTATATCAACAATTGGTTAGCTTACATCAGGCAAAAGTAATGCGCTAAAACCTCGGTGCTGAATTCTAGGCCACGTCTCTTTCTTTCCATGACACGCCCCTTTCCCTGTAGGCTGTGTCCCCTTGTTGAGCAAGACAGAACTGTCATGTTGTGATCGGTCGATATACAACATATGCAACAATGGACAGAATAGGTAACGAAAGTAATTCCACACTGCCGGTCATCACTGAATGAAGTGAGAGCAAGGGGTATAACTTGAATTCCTAAGTTTATTAACACACAATGGGTTTCAAGGCCGGGATGGCCTTTTCATCAGGGGTCTGATAAAAAACTGGAAATATTACTGAAATATTCTCCATACTCCGTAGTATTTTCCTATGAGCACATATACCTAAAGAAGTGTTTCATACCATGATTGCTTTTTATCAAACACCTATAATTTTCATAACTTCTTGAAATGTACATACCATTATGTTACTATTACATACTTGCTACAATCACAAGGGGTTTCCAAGGAAACTCCTGCTGCCTGCCATTAGTGCTATACTCTCATACACAAGATTGCCTGATGCCAACAATACTACAACCTCCATAATTGTTATTATTTAACTACTTGGCTCTTAAGGCTCATAGGATGAGAAAGCAGAGGTCAGCAAATAAGAGCAAATTTTTTTTTTCTTGGTTAAATAGTTGGGTTCAGACCAGTGATAACATAACATTCAGGTGATTGTTACGCCTAGCGCTCCGGGTCCCCGCTCCTCCCCGGAGCGCTCACGGCGTCCTTCTCCCTGCAGCGCCCCGGTCAGTCCCGCTGACCGGGAGCGCTGCACTGTTTTGGCCGTTGGGGATGCGATTCGCACAGCGGGACGCGCCCGCTCGCGAATCGCATCCCAGGTCACTTACCCGTCCCGGTCCCCTGCTGTCATGTGCTGGCGCGCGCGGCTCCGCTCTCTAGGGCGCGCGCGCGCCAGCTCTCTGAGACTTAAAGGGCCAGTGCACCAATGATTGGTGCCTGGCCCAATTAGCTTAATTGGCTCCCACCTGCTCCCTGCCTTTATCTAGTCTCCTCCCTTGCACTCCCTTGCCGGATCTTGTTGCCTTGTGCCAGTGAAAGCGTTTAGTGTGTCCAAAGCCTGTGTACCTGAACTTCTGCTACCCATCCTGACTACGAACCTTGCCGCCTGCCCTCGACCTTCTGCTACGTCTGACCTTGCCTCTGCCTAGTCCTTCTGTCCCACGCCTTCTCAGCAGTCAGCGAGGTAGAGCCGTTGCTAGTGGATACGACCTGGTTGCTACTGCCGCAGCAAGACCATCCCGCTTTGCGGCGGGCTCTGGTGAAAACCAGTAGCCTCTTAGAACCGGTCCACTAGCACGGTCCACGCCAATCCCTCGCTGACACAGAGGATCCACTACCTGGAAGCCGAATCGTGACAGTAGATCCGGCCATGGATCCCGCTGAGGTGCCGCTGCCAAGTCTCGCTGATCTTCCCACGGTGGTCGCTCAGCAATCGCAGCAGATTGCCCAACAAGGACAGCAGCTGTCGCAGTTGACCGCCATGTTACAGCAAATTCTGCCTCTGCTACAGCAGCAACCATCTCCTCCGCCAGCTCCTGCACCTCCTCCGCAGCGAGTGGCCGCTCCTAACCTCCGCTTGTCCCTGCCGGACAAATTTGATGGGGACTCCAGACTCTGCCGTGGATTTTTGTCTCAGTGTTCCCTGCATATGGAGATGTTGTCAGACTTGTTTCCTACAGAACGGTCTAAGGTGGCGTTCGTAGTAAGTCTTCTTTCAGGAAAGGCCTTGTCTTGGGCCACACCGCTCTGGGACCGCAATGATCCTGCCACAGCCACAGTCCAGTCCTTCTTTGCTGAAGTCCGAAGTGTCTTTGAGGAACCTGCCCGAGCCTCTTCTGCTGAGACTGCCTTGCTGAACCTGGTCCAGGGTAATTCTTCCGTTGGCGAGTACGCCATACAATTCCGTACTTTTGCTTCTGAACTATCCTGGAATAATGAGGCTCTCTGCGCGACCTTTAAAAAAGGCCTATCCAGTCGCATCAAGGATGTGCTGGCCGCACGAGAGATTCCTGCCAACCTCCAAGAACTCATCCATTTGGCTACCCGCATTGACATGCGTTTTTCTGAGCGACACCAAGAGCTCCGCCAGGAAAAAGACTTAGATCTCTGGGCACCTCTCCCACAGCATCCTTTGCAGTCTTCGCCTGGGCCTCCCGCCGAGGAGGCCATGCAAGTGGATCGGTCTCGCCTGACCCAGGAAGAGAGGAATCGCCGTAGAGAAGAAAATCTCTGTCTGTACTGTGCCAGTACTGAGCATTTCTTGGTGGATTGCCCTATCCGTCCTCCACGCCTGGGAAACGCACGCACGCACCCAGCTCACGTGGGTGTGGCATCTTTTGCTTCTAAGTCTTCTTCTCCACGTCTCACGGTGCCCGTGCGGATTTCCCCTACAGCCAACTCCTCCATCTCAGCCGTGGCCTGCTTGGACTCTGGTGCCTCCGGGAATTTCATGTTAGAGTCCTTTGTTAATAGATTCAGCATCCCGGTGACCCGTCTCGTCAAACCGCTCTACATTTCCGCGGTCAACGGAGCCAGATTGGACTGCACCGTGCGTTACCGCACAGAACCCCTCCTGATGTCTATCGGACCCCACCACGAAAGGATTGAGTTCTTCATTCTCCCCAACTGTACCTCTGAGGTCCTCCTCGGTCTGCCTTGGCTCCGGCTTCATTCCCCCACCATTGATTGGACCACCGGGGAGATCAGGAACTGGGACTCTGCCTGCCACAGGAAGTGCCTCTCCCCCCCTCCCAGTCCCATCAGGCAAGCCTCTGTGCCTCCCCATGGCCCCCGTCCTGGTGTCACACTGCCCCGTGCCAGGCCTCGCCCTCTGCCCTCCCTCCCCATTCCCACTCCTGCTGTACTGCCTGCCGTTGAGGAAACCCTCCATTCTTTCCCGGTGTCCTCATCCCAGGGGAGGCAGTCTCCGGACAAAGAGAAGGGGAGACCTAAGGGGGGGGGTACTGTTACGCCTAGCGCTCCGGGTCCCCGCTCCTCCCCGGAGCGCTCACGGCGTCCTTCTCCCTGCAGCGCCCCGGTCAGTCCCGCTGACCGGGAGCGCTGCACTGTTTTGGCCGTTGGGGATGCGATTCGCACAGCGGGACGCGCCCGCTCGCGAATCGCATCCCAGGTCACTTACCCGTCCCGGTCCCCTGCTGTCATGTGCTGGCGCGCGCGGCTCCGCTCTCTAGGGCGCGCGCGCGCCAGCTCTCTGAGACTTAAAGGGCCAGTGCACCAATGATTGGTGCCTGGCCCAATTAGCTTAATTGGCTCCCACCTGCTCCCTGCCTTTATCTAGTCTCCTCCCTTGCACTCCCTTGCCGGATCTTGTTGCCTTGTGCCAGTGAAAGCGTTTAGTGTGTCCAAAGCCTGTGTACCTGAACTTCTGCTACCCATCCTGACTACGAACCTTGCCGCCTGCCCTCGACCTTCTGCTACGTCTGACCTTGCCTCTGCCTAGTCCTTCTGTCCCACGCCTTCTCAGCAGTCAGCGAGGTAGAGCCGTTGCTAGTGGATACGACCTGGTTGCTACTGCCGCAGCAAGACCATCCCGCTTTGCGGCGGGCTCTGGTGAAAACCAGTAGCCTCTTAGAACCGGTCCACTAGCACGGTCCACGCCAATCCCTCGCTGACACAGAGGATCCACTACCTGGAAGCCGAATCGTGACAGTGATAACATACACAATGGATGTTTTTTTAATAAATTATTGTAACATGCAAAATAACATTACAATATGCAGGTGGAAACAAGCCTCATACAATATAGATTGATATGTGGTGAGAATTCATACTGATACTCCTACATCTATATATATATATATATATATATATATATATATATATATATATATCGATGTTCACTGTGAAGAACAATGCTGCTGTATAAACAAGAGTAGTTAAAAACAACTTGTTCTCTATTCTGGAAAATATTCAGAGCTGCCATCTGGGGGGGTACTATAAAAACAAGAGAAAGCGCTCCATAGCGTAAAACCACCCGGGTAGGTATAACAAAGGAAGCAATTATACGGGCCTCTTACCTCAGGTGGTTGTGCGAACTCACACACAACAATGGTAAGCGTGAGTGAGCGGTAAAGTCCGGTCTGCAGCCTCCCGACCAGGTGAACAGCAACTGGGGATAGACTTCCAAAAAGTGGTGGGTCTCCATGGCGCTGACCAAGGACGAACACGTCAGGTTGCCTGATGAAGCCACGCAAGCGCGGTGGAACGCGTTGCATTATCCAAATAAAGCTACCTTCTACTTACCTGACGTGTCCGTCCTTGGTCAGTGCTGTGGAGACCCACCACTTTTTGGAAGTCTATCATCAGAGGGGTACGACCAGCACCCCATTAAGGGGTCCGGAGCCCGGGGGGCCTGGCTGACAGTCATGCCCTACAATTGGGCCGGCGGCTGTCACCTTAAGGGGGGAGGGGCTGGTGGCTGCTGTCCCTTTAAGGGAAAAGTGCCTGCCGGGAGATAGCAAGGAAAACATGCCTCGTGCAGGCACATCCATTACACCTGACATCACTGACATGCAGCGTGGGTCTGGAGAGTGGCACAGAAAGCTGAGCAGCAAAGAGAATATGTTGCCTGGCCCCGAAACAGTAAGTAGACTGTGCCGGTCAGCCTCTGTGCTGCAAGAAGCTGGGGCCTACAACTATGGGGGCACAGAGAGGAGGCTAAAACAGGGGGTACAGAGAGGAGGGCTTCAACTATGGGGTCACAGAGAGGATATCTACAACTATGAGACATAGAGAGAAGGCCTATAACTATGGGGGGCACAGAGAGGGGCTACAACTATGGGGGTTTATAGAGGGGGCCTACAACTATGGGGGTTCATAGAGGGGGCCTACAACTATGGGGGCACAGAGAGTGGAGCCTAAAACTATGGGGGCACAGAGAGTGGTGCCTATAACTATGGGGGAGCAAAGAGGGGGGCCTACAACTATAGGGGTGCAGATAATGGAGCCTACAACTATAGAGGTGCAGAGAGTGGAGCCTTCAACTATGGCAGCACAGAGAGTGGAGCCTTCAACTATGGGGGCACAGAGAGGGGGCTTGCAACTATGAGGGTGAAGAGAGGGGGGGCTACAACTATAGGGGCACAGAGAGTGGAGCCTATAACTATTGAGGCGCAGAGAGTAGAGCCTTCACCTATGGCAGCGCAGAGAGTGGAGCCTTCAACTATGTAGGCACAGAGACGGGGGGCTTGCAACTATGGGGGTGCAGAGAGGGGGGGCTACAATTATAGGGACACAGAGAGTGAAGCCTAAAGCTATGGCGGCACAGAGAGGGGGTCCTACAACTATTGGGCAAAGAGAGGGGGCCTAAAACTATGGAGGCACAGAGAGGGGGACCTACAACTATCCCTTCCCCAATATCGCGCCACACCCCTACCCTTCAATTCCCTGGTTGAACTTGATGGATATATGTCTTTTTTCGACCGTACTAACCATGTAACTTATGGGGACACAGAGAAAGAGAGGCCTACAATTATGGAGACACAAAGCGGGTACTATTTCTGAGGCAATACACATGGAGAGTTTGTAAAGAGGTGGCCATTGTGCTTGAGAAAGGAGCCTAAAATGTTTGTCTGGATGCTCTAACAGGTTCTGTGGAGACAATTCCCTCGTTGAGCCAATATCGGCATCCCGGTCCTCTGGTGCTGGTCTTCTTCCTGCTTGCGTTCAGCATATCATGGCCCCAGCGATGTCCCACCTCGGCCGGTGATAGGCGCAGCGCACTGTCATGTAAGGAGCCTGGGCCAGCCTTCTCCCTGCTGCCTGGGCTCCTTACATGGCCGAGGCAGGACATCGCTGTAGCTGGAGATATGCTGAGTGCAGTATGAGTCACCGTGCCCAGGAAGCAGGAAGAAGACCAGCACCAGAGGCCCGGGATGCCGATATCAGTGCAACGGGAGAATGTAGAAAGGTGAGATAACGTTTTTTTTTTTTGTTTTTGCAGCCCGGGCACAGGGGAAAAGAAAAAAAGTTTCACCACAGTTCTCCTTTATCCCAAAAGGGTTGGGGGATTAATTGTTGTTAGGTTAAATATACTCCTTAAGAAATGTCTGCATACACCTGAGTGTATTTATTTTTTATTTGTCATGATCAATTTTCTTACCAAAAACCCTTCTTTGCATGCCCTATTACGATATATTGACATTGGAGGTAAATCCCCTACTCCACATCCTCTTTTATTGGAGAGAGAGAGGAAAACCACTTCAAAGAGCACCTCCTACTGTGGTGCACATGGTGTGATCACAAATTATATGGTAGTATATTTACTGGAATGGGTGTAACGCCATATTTCCCCTGCGTTTCCTACCCCCACTTTCCTCACCAATAACTGTTTATTGCTATGGATTTCAGATTTGATTATTGTTATGGATTGTATAGATATGAAAAGTAGTACAACATACAGCATAGGTACATAGTTAGTAAAGTTGAAAAAAGACATATGTCTATCAAGTTCAACCGAGGAGGTGAAGGGAAGATTGTTTCACCATAAGCAATTATCATATTTGACTAGTCTTGATAGAATTGGGTGACTGACATTATATAGATATTATTCTTTCTTTGACCACCAGTATATATGTTATTTATTTGAGCCCAGTTTATTAAAAAGAAAGTTTGCACTGGGTATATCATTTATTTCTGGATTGCACTTTATAGGATTTTTGATGACTTGCTCTTGCAGACAGGTGCAGTTGCAGTATAGAGGCACGGAAACAGGACTTTTCAAATCAAAGTTCAGTGTTTTATTCACACTTGGCAAACAGCAAACAGTCTTAAATGCAGAACAAAGTAAAAAGGACCAAAATCCATCTGCGTTCCTTATGTGTTTGTTCACACATGAGTCCATGCCATGCGGCATCAAGCAAGTCTTTTCCAAAACTCTAAGTAGTCTGCTCATCAGCTTCCACACTCTCAAGGAAGATCTCCACACTCAGCTCTCTCTGGCAGTTTGAGCTGCAACATGCAAAATCCCCCTCAGCTGGTGAGGCAGCCTAGCTTTAAGGCCAAAAAAAGGTGGCCTGGATTGTGAGGAATGGCCCCCACCCAACACTTGACCATTCCCAGTCAGAGCCGTCCCGGATCTTACTTAATCAAGGCCAGGAGCCTTGGTGACACATACCGACCATTAACCACAATTCCCTTCACCTTCTCACATACCCCCCCCCCCCTCCTTTGTTCAACCCTGAGGGGGTGAACACTTGTGCAACAGTGGTCTCAGGATAGGGCATCGGCGTTGCCTAGCATCCGACCTGCCCTGTGTTCAACCCTAAACTTAAAATCCTGCAAGGAAAAAAAACACCTGGTCACCCTGGTATTTTTGTCCTTGGCTTGGCGCATGCCCTTAAGGGGGGGAATGATCTGTCACTAGAAACTTCCTCCCCAACTGATAATAGCAGAGAGACTCGAGTTCCTACTTAATGGCCAGGCACTCTCTTTCCACTATACTATACCTGGTCTCGGCTGGGGTCAGTTAGCGGCTGAGAAAGACAACGGGATTCTCTTCCCCGTTGACTTCCTGGGAGAGTACCGCATCGAGACCTACCTCAGAGGCATCGGTCTGTACCACAAATTCCCTTTTGAAGTTGGGTATCACTAACACCGGAGACCCAACATAGGACCGACTTCAAAGCGGAAAACGCCTGGTCTCTTCAAACCCTATGGCACATTTTTTGTGGTTAGCCGTTAACACGGCCTTCCTAAGGGAGTCTACCACTGCCTGTACTTTTTGAAGGTGACTTTTCCAGTCTGTACTGTTGATGATGATATCATCCAGATAAGCTGAGGCATACCGACGATGTGGCCAAAGTACAATATCCATTAGCCTTTGAAACATAGCAGGAGTGCCATGTAAACCAAAGGGTAACACCTTGTACTGAATTAAACCTTCTGGTGTGACAAAGGCTGTTTTTTCTTTGGCAGCCTCCGTCAAGGGAACCTGGCAATACCCTTTTGTGAGGTCCAAAACATAAAAATACCGAGCCTGTCCTAGCCTTTCAATAAGCTCATCAACTTGGGGCATGGGATATGCATCAAACTTGGAAACCTCATTAAGTTTGCGGAAATCGTTACAGAACCACAAAGTACCATCTGGCTTGGGTATTAAGGCTCATGGATCGTACCCAGAGAGTGGTGGTCAATGATTCGTACTTTGATTGGTCCCCGGTTATTAGTGGTGTACCCCAAGGTTCAGTACTGGGCCTGCTGTTGTTTAATTTATTTATCAATGATATAGAGGATGGCATTAACAGCTGTTTCTATCTTTGCAGATGACACCAAGCTTTGTAGCACAGTATAGTCTATAGAGGATGTGTATAGGTTACAAGATGACTTGGATAGACTAAGTGTCTGGGCATCCACTTGGCAAATGAGGTTCAATGTGGATAAATGTAAAGTTATGCATCTGGGTACTAATAACCTGCATGCGTCGTATTTCTTAGGGGGGATTAAACTGGCAGAGTCACTGGTAGAGAAGGATCTGGGTGTACTTGTAGATCACAGACTACAGAATAGCATGCAATGTCAGGCTGCTGCTTCCAAGACCGGCAGGATATTGTCATGTATCAAAAGAGGCATGGACTCAGGGACAGGGACATAATACTCCCCCTTTATAAAGCATTGGTACGGCCTCGCCTGGAATATGCTGTTCAGTTTTGGTCACCTGTCCATAAAAGGGACACTGTGGAGCTGGAAAGGGTGCAGAGACGCGCGACTAAACTAATATGGGGCATGGAACATCTTAGCTATGAGGAGCGATTAAAGGAGTTACAATTGTTTAGTCTTGAGAAGAGACGCTTAAAGAGGGATATGATAAACGTATATAAGTATATTAATGGCCCATACAAAAAATATGGAGAAAAACTGTTCCAGGTTAAATCCCCCCAAAGGACGAGGGGGCACTCCCTCCGTCTGGAGAAGAAAAAGTTTAGTCTCAAGGGGTGACACGCCTTCTTTACCATGAGAACTGGGAACTTATGGAACAGTCTACCTCAGGAACTGGTCACAGCAGGAAAAATTAACAGCTTTGAAACAGGATTAGATACATTCCTGGAACAAAATAAAATTAATGCTTATGAAGAAATATAAAATCCCATCCCTTCCCCAATATCGCGCCACACCCCTACCCTTCAATTCCCTGGTTGAACTTGATGGACATATGTCTTTTTTCGACCATACTAACTATGAGTACTATGAGTATTGGACTGGCCCATTCACTCTTTGACTCCTCGATGACATCCAATTTTAACATCTGCTGTACTTCCTCAGAGATGGCTTGTCGCCGTGACTCAGGTACCGGGTATGGTTTCAAAAGTATTTTTACCTGGGGTTTAGTGACAATGTCATGGTAGATGACAGAAGTACGTCCAGGAAGGTCTGAGAACACATCTGTGTTCCTACTGAAGAACTCCATGGCCTCCTGAGTCTGTGCAGGGGAAAAGCTGTCAATTTTGACTGTGCCAACTGCTTCTCTCACACCAGACTGAGGGACGGGAAACTCCACCCCTAACAAACCTGGCCGTGAGCTGTCATCCACACTAGTCCCCCTATCTTTCCAAGGTTTCAACAAGTTTATATGGCACACTTGCTCTGGCTTCCTTCATCTGGGCTGGTGTACCCTGTACTTCCCCTACCTTTTCGATCACTTCGTAGGGACCTTGCCACCAACCAGAAACTTACTGTCGACCGTTGGTACCAGAACTCGATCCCCCGAGTTAAAGTTCCAAACCCCAGCTTGGCGATTATAGACTCTACCCTGGGCTCGCTGAGCTGCCTCCATATGTTCCCTAACCAAGGGCAACACTGTTTCCATCCGCTCTTGCAACTGAGTGACATTCTCAACTACACTTTTGTGTGGCGTGGGCTGTTGTTCCCATGCCTCTTTAGCTATGTCTAACAGATCACGTGGATGTCTGCTGTATAGCAGTTCAAAGGGCGAGAACCCAGTAGAAGCCTGGGGCACTTCTCGCACTATGAACATGAGATAGGGCAGCAAAAGATCCCAATTTTTCCCATCTCTAGCCACCACCCGCTTTAACATATTTTTAAATGTTTGGTTAAAACTTTGTACCAGGCCATCCGTCTGCGGGTGGTACTTTTACTTGCAGAACTTTACTGAGCTCTTTCATTACCTTTGACATAAACGGGGTGCCCTGGTCAGTCAATATTTCTTTAGGTAAGCCCACTCGGGAAAACAACTCTTAGCTATGAGTTTGGCCAAGATATGTCACAGAGGTAGCGCCTCGGGATACCGAGTTGCTTAGTCCAGGACTACCAGGATGTGTTGGTGCCCCCTAGCGGATTTTGACAACGGGTCTACCAGATCCATAGTGATCCATTCAAATGGGACCTTGATAAATGGAAGTGGGGCCAGGGGACTACGGTAATATGGCTGGGGGCTACTTATTTGGCATGTTGGGCAAGTTTCACATTTCAACCTCCTTATACACGCTGGGCCCCAGAACATGTTGGTGGGCTAATTCTAACACAAACCTCCGATACACTTGAGGCACCACCAATTGTTCCACACTCTCACTGCGTACCTAGTTTACCCGGTACAGCATCCCTTGGTGGACCACAAAACTGGGGTATACAGTCTCAGCTCCCTGTTGTTGTGGTGCACCTTCTACAATTAGTACATTTTCCCAGAGTCGCGTCCTGCAGCTGTGCTGTACCAAAATTTTCTCCTGAAACATTGAGGTTTGCCAACTCTGGTCCTGACGGCAGTTCCTCCACATCTCCTACCATTACACTCAGTGGAGACGACATCTCCTCTTCCACAGTAGTGGTGATCACCCCAACTGCTGTCCCTTCTGACTCAGGTTCCCAGGGTTCCGGGGTCCCCCTGAATATGGCCAGTCTATTGGGGACACCTTTGCCTCATGGGTTTGGGGGACTCCTGTCTGAGGCCACAAATGCACAAATCCTGGAAAGTCTCACCCAATTATCAACTCATGTGGTAACTTCTTGGCAACGGCCACCTCATGAGTCCAGCAGCCAATTGCTGTTGACAAAGTCACCAGGGCAGTGGGATAGTCTTTTAAGTCGCCGTGTATACACAATACTCCAGCCTGTCGTCTCATGTACTCCGTGGGCGGCACCAGGTTGGACCTCACTAAAGTCGCCATACTACCCGAGTCTATCAACGCCTCCAGGACACTACCTCTCACCTTTACCTGGCAGAGGTTACCTGAGTCCCCTGCCCTGGGGACACTGGTGGCACACATTCTCTGAGCATACAGGGATGGGCGGAGTGCAAAATTGGTGTCCATAGGTTCTTCCCTTTGGGGACAATTAGCCCTAACAGGTCCCGGCTCCTGACTCCCCCAACATAGCAATGGGGCAGGGCTTTTAGGGCTTTCCAGCCTCCTGGGCAAGGGTGGGGACCTCCAGGGTTTAACTGTTCCCTCCCGCAGTTTTACGGTGACCTCGAACCTTTCTACTAGGTCGACCATCCCCAGTGCGTTGCTAGGGAACGCCTGGCCAATCCAGCTCTGGAGGGAGTAAGGCAGAGCTTTCCAGAACATACAGCCGGAGGTATTAAGTCTCACTGCCAGACGGTCCAGCATGGCAGTGAGACTTAATACCTCCGGCTGTAGCCATTTTCACAGGCGTTGCAATAGGCCGTAATATTGTGGCCTGGCAAGCTCAGCTGGCTTATATTCCCACTGTTGCAACCGCTGGGCCCGGACCCACACATTTACCCACAGTTTTGCCAGGATCTCACCCTTGACGACGTCATAGTCGGCAACCTGATCGTTGGTCAAATCAAAGTACGCCTCCTGGGACCCCGACGTCAGGAACGGAGCGATAAACTCAGCCCACTGGTCTCGGGGTAACCTCTCCCTCATGTCCACCCTCTCAAAGACAGCCAGGTAGGTCTCGACATCATCTGAAGGGGTCATCTTGGGGATCGCCATTCTAACAGATTTCCAGGCATCCGGGTTGGTCCGGGTCATCGCTGCGGCTTGTGGCGCCATTTTATGCTGTAACAGCATCTGGTTGGTTTCCTGCTGGTGCTTGTTGGACTCATGCTGTTGCTTGGTGTACTCCTGCTGGAGCCTGTTGGTCTCCCGATGTTGGAAGTTGGCCTCCATGAGCGTTTTTTATAGCAGTCTCTATTTTGGCAACACTGCGTTTACTGGAAAACTGCTTTGCCTTGACTTTCTTGAGAAAACACTCCCGCTGTACTGTCAGACACTTGTCGGCAGGATTGTTGCCCCTAGCAACCGCTCCAATGGGTTATCGCAGGCTTGGTTATTAGCAACAGCTTGCTATAACTCAATCACTGACCTCCACCGAATGTGATGACTCGCTCTTGAAGACAGGTTTGGTTGCAGTATAGAGGCACGGAAACAGGACTTTTCAAATCAAAGTTCAGTGTTTTATTCACACTTGGCAAACAGCCAACAGTCTTAAATGCAGAACAAAGGAAAAAGTAACAAAAGTCTATCTGCGTTCCTTAGGTGTTTGTTCACACATGAGTCCATGCCATGCGGCATCAAGCAAGTCTTTTCCAAAACTCTAAGTAGTCTGCTCATCAGCTTCCACACTCTCAAGGAAGATCTCCACACTCAGCTCTCTCTGGCAGTTTGAGCTGCAACATGCAAAATCCCCCTCAGCTGGTGAGGCAGCCTAGCTTTAAGGCCAAAAAAAGGTGGCCTGGATTGTGAGGAATGGCCCCCACCCAACACTTGACCATTCCCAGTCAGAGCCGTCCCGGATCTTACTTAATCAAGGCCAGGAGCCTTGGTGACACATACCGACCATTAACCACAATTCCCTTCACCTTCTCACATACCCCCCCCCCCCTCCTTTGTTCAACCCTGAGGGGGTGAACACTTGTGCAACAGTGGTCTCAGGATAGGGCATCGGCGCTGCCTAGCATCCGACCCGATCTCCACACTCAGCTCTCTCTGGCAGTTTGAGCTGCAACATGCAAAATCCCCCTCAGCTGGTGAGGCAGCCTAAATTTAAGGCCAACAAAAGGCGGCCTGGATTATGGGGAATGGCCCCCAACCAACACTTGACCATTCCTAGTAAGAGCCATCCCAGATTGGCTTTCCAGCCATACTACAGCAACAGTGTCAGTCTGCATCGCAGCAGAGGCACTGTACAATTATCGCCTCTTACTTCACCAAGGTCAGGAGCCTTGGTGACACATACCGACTATCAACCACAATGCCCTTCATCTTCTCACAGATTATACTTGTCAGAACATACACCGACTTTTTTATAATATCCGAAGCAGTAAATGTACATATGCACTCAAGTTTAGAAACATATAAATAAAAATAGCATTCTGTGCCATTTAAAGTATACCTCCAGTGGTTTATTGATTTAAAAAAAAAAAAGTGCAGCACTGTGTGCAATAGTAATAAAAAAAATTGCTTTTCAATTTGGCGCCAGAATTGTTTACAGAGAGAGACCATTATTGTATATAACTCAGCTTACAGAGAGCTCCCTATCGTATATAACTCAGCTTCCAGCTCGATATCCATAGTACCCATTTTCCATGTAAGCTCCAGTGTTGTAGAATCGCATTAAACTTGGTCTCCTACTGGAAACGTGTGCTATAGAGACAGATCAGGGCTCCATCTCCTAATGTAGAGATATATATGGCCGAAAGTAGGGAGAACGGGAGCTCGGAAAGCTATTCTGGTGCTGGATTCAAAAATCAGATCATGCACAGAGCCGCCCTATGGTCATTATAGTAATTTTTCGTAAAACACTGGCGATACACTTTAAAGAGAATTTATCATCTACATTTGTTTTGCTAATTAAAAATAGATATATATTTATTCTTTTTTTCTTATCTTTTTTTTCTTCTCTTTAAAATTGTAGATTTTTATTTAATTTTTTGTGCATGATATTTCTTTATAAATTTCTTGCCTGAGCTGCTGCAAACAGCATTTAGAGATGCAGTATGCAATACAGCAACAACACAGACCAACAGTTGGAACATAGCCTAGTGCAGACTAATATGGGAGAGTTTTGTAGGCATGCTCTTTGCCCTGTGCAGAGTGCACTTTGTGGGGAGGGTAAGGAGATGACCTGAGTTCATCATCTATAGCATGTATGATCCTGTTTTAGCTTGTTACCTGCCAGAAAGTGTTAATTTATTATCTGATCATGAGGCTTAATGGCCAGAATAACAACTGCAAGATTTTAGGATAAAAAAAAAAAAGGAAGGGGCATGGAGATAAAAAAAAGAAATTACCAAAAATGTTTGAAAATATTTTTAATATTTCCCCTTATACATTGCTTTAAAAGCCCTATGGTCCTTTGTTACCCTCTCAGCATAAGTATGGTAAGGGTAAACAGCTGCCCATGCCCCCTCACAAAAGGCACTCCATTTCACCTCATCTCACTTTCGCTCTGATCCCTGCTGACCTCAAACTGATGTGTGTGGACTGGATTTAATTGTACACACATCACAGATGTACCCATAGGGCACCAATGCCCTTGTATAAGCCCTCACCCCATAAAAGTAAACTTTTAATACAAAATTATAAAAATAATACAGTGATTATTGAGAATTTTTTTTAATTAAAAGTTACGTTTTGTGAGGTGAGGGGTCACACAAGGGCATTGGTGCCCTATGGGCACATCTGTGTTGTGTGTACATTAGTTAGCACTCTTTCCCCCCTTGGGGCAATTATTTGTTGTTTGTAGATTGGATTTAACTTTCCCTATGTAACTCTATTAGACACTCAGTAAGTATCATAGAGTTACATTAAGACAGTGACCTTCAGTCCACACAAAAACCCCAGTGTGAATCAGCTGGTCACATTGGAATGCAGCAGGATTGGAAGTGTTATCCTCTTGGGAAAACAGAGCACCCAGCGGGTAGCCATTTACTTCGGTGATACATGTACTGGGCAGGAGAAAAAATAAACTTTTCACTGGACTGTCCCTTTAACTTAAATATGCACACACAACTGCATTATGGCTCACCTTCTTTGTACATGATTGTTATATAGCACCCATAGTGGTCTATTTGGCCTTCTGATTTCATATGCAATCACATGAAGATGTTTTCTGTAAGATTCCACAGTGGGAGCAATGTTTCTAGTGTTAAATATTTTAAAAAATATGTAAAGGGACACAGTGCTTGTTGGTCCCATGCCCTCTATTAGTAGGAGGTGGAAATCTTAGTAGGACTTTCCTGTCCAGACAAAAAAAAAAATTAGCAAACAAGAGGGTGAAGAATTGATCCAAAATCATAAAAAGAGGGAGCAGTTGAAAATGAACATTAGACCTATCTGTCCCAGGTGACGTAACTCTACTATAGGCCTATTTGGATATTTGCCTTGTTGCCATCTCTCTTCTGTGTATGCTACTGTCCATGGAACTCTGTATGCCTTTAAAGACTTACGCACACAGCCAAATAGAGAATATATAGTACTTGTCATAAAAAAATAAGAATGGTTTCCTGGTTTATCCATCCTAATATTAATTGTGGGATGAATTGGTGAACAGAATTTGATTGGGTCATTAAGGGAGTGGTTTATGTCCTGTAGATCATGGACTGACTCTCCCTACGTTTATGTGCAAGGACACACTAAATAGTCATGTATCAGACATAATGTTTTCATGCTACACTGAGAGAGATAGGAGACATTCACTGAGGTTTTTATCTTCACCGTATAGATCAATTTTCAAATACTGTATTCACTGACTGAGTACAAAACCAATTTTATCTGCTGCATTGATGTGTGAACTTTATCAAAGAGGAGAACATTTCTTCTCTCTGCTGCCTGGTCTGGTACGGTGATCATTTAGGCGTGATCCTGTAAATATACATATTTAGAGCTCTTTAAACCATGCTTTTCAGGCGACCTTGAAGTGGCAGCAGTTGATTCTTCCAGGATATTTAACAGCAAAGTGTGTCTTGGTAATGATTGGTGGGTGGGAGATGCCAATCACAGCAGAAGAAATGATCGGGCCGATGCACCATTTAATAGCTCAGATCTTTAATGGTGCAGCACCTAGTATTCCATTCCCGGTCTGTGACCTAGAGGTTTTAACCCCCCGAATGCCCCCCTTAGGGTGTTAGCAATGTGCAATATCAGAATGAAAAAATCCTGTTCAGTCAGTATGGAGCAAAATCAGAAAGATGCTAAAATCTATACAATATATTATTATGGTTTGTAAAGCATCTCAATCTATGACTCAAATTCCCCAGAGTAGAATAGCATAGTCATCAATGTCCTGAGTGTGTATCTTGTGATAAACCAGATATAATAGATAACAACATACATCATATGTTCTATCAGTTTGGAACTCATTTCACCAATAAAATACCAAAAGTAACTACTCTCTTTACATGCAAATACATAGCTCTAAAGTCAGGTTCGCACAGGGTGGTAGATTAAAAAAAAGAGAGCTGAGAGTATTTCCAATTCTCATTTTAGGAAAACCTGGATAGGAACAGATAGAGGCAGGTTTACCCTTGAACTCCAAAATTCTAGCTCATTATGTGGAAAAAAAAAAGGCATGCACATGCATTTTGAGTTTTAGACACTTTTTAGATATTTTTTCAGCCCGGTAGACATGGAATATAACTTGAAAGTTGGCTTGATTTCATAGTAAGAGCGCATAGGTTGCCTACAACTATGCACCACAAATCGTGCCAACGTTATGGTGTAACATTTTAGAGTAAAGACAACAAAAAGTTAGTATAAAGATGAGTCACTTTGATATATCTGGCACATTTTTAGACTGTCAAGTCTAAAGGTGGGCATACATTTACAATAGATGTTAGCCAGTCATCCTAATCTGACGACCTCACCGTTGACTTGAACATTTACTAAGAGTGGAGTGTCGGTTTGTGTTTGTTTTTTGTGTTTCCAACCTTTTTTTTCACTTGGTATTTACTAATCTGTCACACTTCCCAATATTTTTAGTCATAGGGAAAAATTCTGTCACACGGTAAAATCTGTTGAATCCATAAGGCTAAGTTTCTACTTGTTTTTTTTTTTTTTTTGGGGGGGGGGGGAGGGGGGGTAAACGCCAAGAAAAAAGACATGTGGGTTTTAACCGTTTTTGCCAGCGGTTTTTATTCTTTTTTTTTTTTTACTTTAGCAATCCAAAAAAGTGATGGAAATACCTTTTTTAATAAAATTTCGTAGGGTACCATTAGAAAGCAAAAGAAATACAGTAGTGAAGGAAAAAATTGTATCTAACGAAATGTATCTTTTTTATTACAAATTTTTTATTAATTTTTAAACAGAGATCAATTTATGTATGCGGACAGGAACCTAAAAATGTAGCCGGCAATAATAAAAATGTAGTACCGTATATGCTCGAGTATAAGCCCCTAATTTCACCCCAAAAACCCAGGAAAAGTTATTGACTCGACTATAAGCCTAGGGTGGGAAATACATCATCCCCCCCAAGTCATCATCCCCCCTGTCATCATCCAAACCCCCGTCATTAACACCCTCATCATCATCATCACCTGTCATCATCCCCCCCTTCATCATTACCCTGTCATCATCCCCCCCTTCATCATTACCCTGTCATCATCCCCCCTTTCATCATTACCCTGTCATCATCCCCCCTTCATCATCCCCCTTCATCATTACCCTGTCATCATCCCCCCTTCATCATTACCCTGTCATCATCCCACACCACCCCCTTCATCATCACCGCTTGTAAACGTCTGATTACAGTGGTCTTCAACCTGTGGACCTCCAGATGTTCCAAAACTACAACTCCCAGCATGCCCGGACAGCCATCGGCTGTCCGGGCATGCTGGGAGTTGTCGTTTTGAAACATCTGGAGGTACGCAGGTTGAAGACCACTGCCCGGGCCTTCGTCATCATCCAGCCCTCTTTAGTTTTGTACTCACCTCCGCTCGGCAGGACGTTCGGGTGAGCTGGTCCGGGCCATCTGTGCTGCAGGACCGTCCGGTGGGGATGGATAGTTGTTCCGGGCTGCCAATCTAACTGGGTGGGCCTCATCTCCGCGCTTCGCGCCCGGCCCTGGAATAATGACGTTGCCTTGACGACGACGTACAGGGACGTTCATGAGCAACGTCCCTGTGCGTCGTCGTCAAGGCAACGTCATTATTCCGGGGTCGGGCGCGAAGCGAGGAGAAGAGGCCCACCCGGGGAAGATGGACAGCCCGAAACGACTAAACCTTTGCACCGGACGGTCCTGCAGCACAGATGACCCGGACCAGCTCACCCGAAGGTCCCACCGAGCGGAGGTGAGTACAAAACTAAAGGGGCGAGGGGGGGCTGGATGATGACGAAGGCCCGGGCAGTGCTCTTCAACCTGCGGACCTCCGGATGTTTCACAACTACAACTCCCAGCATGGGCTTGCTGGGAGTTGTAGTTATGAAACATCTGGAGGTCCGCAGGTTGAAGACCACTGAGGGCGGAGAGTTCACTCGAGTATAAGCCGAAGGGGTGTTTTCAGCACGAAAAATCGTGCTGAAAAACTCGGCTTATACTCAAGTATATACGGTATGTGTGTGTTTTTCACTTTTTTAAAATGTTTTTATTTTTTTTATAGGTAGTACTACTACTCCCAGCATAGAACACACTGTTCCCTGATGGGAGTAGTAGTACCTGTACTTATTGACAAATCCGTTGCGATCCTCCTGTATAATGTGTAGATGCGGCCAGCCGGACGCTCTTCTATGGTCCCCTGCACTGCAGTAGATATACACCTATTCATATTTCCCGCAGAGAGCTGTGATTGGCCAGATGGTTCCAGCAATCACAGCTCTCTGTGGGAAATATGAAAATGTGTATATATACATCAGTGAAGGAGACCATAGAAGAGTGGCCAGCCACATCTATACATTGTACAGGAGGATCGGAGTGGGTGTCAAGAGTGATATTCGCTGTGATCTTTCCTTAACTGCAAGTACTATTATTCCCAAAATGGAGCACATTCTGCTCCATGCTGAGAGCTGTAGTACCTGCATTAATAGACAGATCGCAACAGGTGTCAGAAGTTACACTCGTTGCAATTTGTCTATTAATGCAGGTACTACAGCTCCCATCAGGAGCAAAGTGTGCTCCATGTTAGAAGTAGTAGTACCTGCAGGTAAGAACAGATCAGAGCGGGTATCACTCCTGACATCCGCTGCGATCGTCCTGTCTATAGCAGAGATGCGGAACGGCTCTATACAGCACTCGAATCTCTGCCCTATACGCCGGACGGCCATTTACTCATTCATATTTCCCTCTGAGAGTGGGGATTGGCTGCCATTATCCGGCCAATCCCACGCTGGGCGGAAAATTTGTTTTCACATCACTGGCCTGCTGGAGTACAGAGCAGAGATGCAAGCACTCTATAGAGCCACTCCTCATCTCTGCTATATTATGGACGATCTGCAGGTTCTACTACTCCTAACATGGAGCACACTGTGCTTCATGCTGGGAGCTGTAGTACCTACATTAAAGGAAAACTGTCACATGTTTGCTCCTGCACTAACCACTGGTACTGATGGATAGTGCGGGAGACGCTGATTCCTACGATCCCTACCTTGGCCGGATCCGCCTCGCCATTTGCCCGTAATCTTAGTTTTATTATATGTGGAAAACTGGCTGTAACTGGCATGGGCGGGGTATTTGTAGCTTAACTTGCACTAAAGTCAGCGCCGCCTGTCCGCAGCGCCGCCCTCTTATGAATATACATCCCCCTCCCTCCAGTTAGGAGCAACAAAGAGAGGGAGAGCTGGAGGGAGGGGGGGATGAATATTCATAAGCGGGCAGCACTGCAGACAGGCGGTGCTGACGTCAGTGCCAGTTAAGCTACAGAAACCCCGCCCGTGCCAGTTACAGAAAGATTTCCTCATATAATAAAACTAAGATTAAGGGCGAACGGCTGGGTGGATCCGGCCAAGGTAGGGATCGTAGGAATCAGCGTCTCCTGAACTATCCAGTAGTACCTGTCGATAGTGCGGGAGCAAACATGTGACAGTTTTCCTTTAATAGACAGACCGCAACAGGTGTCAGAAGTTACACTCGCTGCGATCTGTCTATTAATGCAGGTACTTAATGCAGGTACTAAGATCATCCTAACTATTGCAGGGATGCGGAGCAGCTCTATACAGCGCTCGCATCTCTGCACTATACTCTGGCCGGCCACTCACTCATTCATATTTCCCTCAGAGGTGTGATTGGCTGCAACCATCCGGCCAATCACCACTCTGGGTGGAAAATAGGAATGAGTGATGTTCTATTCACATCACTGGCTGGCCCGGAGTATAGTGCAGAGATGTGAGTGCTGTATAGAGCCACTCCGCATCTCTTCTATATTATGGAGGATCGTATCGGGTGTCACGACTGACACCCGGAGAGATATGTCTATTAGTGCAGGTAATACTACTCCCATCATGGAACAGTCTGTTCCATGCTGGGAGTAGTAGTACTACCTAAAAAATGGAAAAAAAAATAGAGGAAAAAAAAGGGAAACAAACACTTAATAAAATAAAATATATATATATATTTTTTTTTCCATCCCTACTGCATCCTTTTTTTTTTTTTTTTTTTGGGTACCCAACAAATTTTGGGTACCAAAAAAAACTGCAAAGGTGCCAAAAATTCAAAAAAACGCCAGAAAAAACGCCCAAAAATGCCAGACGGAGGAAATTGCACTGCCGTTTTTTCAGGCGTTTTTTCTTGCGTTTTTTTCAAACCAAAAAATGCAGGACAAAAAAACAAGTAGAAACTTAGCCTAAATCTGTTGCAATTAAAGATCTGTCGACAGATTTTTTTATTAAAACCCGGGAAAAGAAAGAAAAAAAAAGGATGCAGTAGGGATGGAAAAAAATTCATTTAACTAAATGTTTATTTTTTTTATAACGAAATATTAATAATTTTTTTTATAAAGTGTGTGTGTGTTTAACTTTTTTTTCGCTTTATTTTTAAATGTTTTAGGTAGTACTACTACTCCCAGCATGGAACAGACTGTTCCATGATGGGAGTAGTAGTACCTGTACTAATAGACATATCGCCCCGGATGTCAGTCGTTACACCCGATGCAATCGTCCATAATATAGCGCTCTGGCCAGATGAAGCAGTTTTTTATGGTACTGTACTATGTCCCTATATAGACATACATAAAAGAGTTGACATCATTTTGGCTGCCTCAAGTCACTACTAGGGAAAGATTAGCAGCTAACTGTATACTGCATACATAGTGTTGAGTTCATGCACAGTAAGCTTACCCTAAACCTGTGAGTTTACAGCTATGGCAAAACTACAATGCCCAGACATGTATATGGGGGAGATTTATCAAAACCTGTCCAGAGGAAATATTGCCCAGTTGCCCATAGCAACCAATCGGATTGCTTCTTTCATTTTTCAGAGGTTTCTTTAAAAAGGAAAGAAGCAAGCTGATTGGTTGCTATGGGCAACTGGGCAACTTTTTCTCTGGAGCTGGAAAGTCACAGGTTCCAAAATTTACCAACCATTTCATCCCATTTACAAACCATTTCATCAATTGGAAATGTCTGATGTGTGGATCTCTAATTCATTAATTCCGAAAAGCCATTGATTATGATGGCACCCTGCTGTGCATAAAGAGTGCACATGCTTTTGTTATGGTGCAGTTAATTTTATTATTAATCTACAGTATAATGTTGTTTAGCCATAAAACCCAATATCCATATAATGGGTAAACAGTAGACCTTTAATCAATGTTGAAGTATGAATTTAGCTTTGCATTAATCAATAGTACAAGAAAATGTAAAAAAAAATCAATAATTCTTATAAAAGCATATGGTAAAGCAAAGGTTTGAAGGTTTTCTTTCAGATAAAGATGCTATCTCGGATGATTGGCAGCATTGTTTTTTTTTTTTATATAAATATCAAAAAGTACGTCTGAATTTTGAGTAAGGAAGTTTTACCTCAAAATGAGGAGACAATATTAAGACCAAAATCCCAGTGGAGATAGACTAGTGATATATGAAAATCATGCTTGAATAAGGGATTCTCTGCAGCAGGATTAACAATGCTGATAGACAGGGTCAAATGTATGTGTCCATGACCATGTTGGCCATTATTCTTTCATTGAGGAGAGAAGTAGCAAAAAATGTATAAATCACTTATACATGAATTATAGGGATCAGTGTTGCTCGCGAATATTCGCAATGCGAATTCGCGAATATTCGAGAATATAGCACTATATATTCGTAATCACGAATATTCTTTTTTTTTTTTCACAGTACACATCACAGTGATCATCCCTCTTTGCTTCCAGCTTGTGCGGTGTGAAGAAGGGTCTAATACTACTGTGTGAGACTGGCGTGCAAATTTTCGAATATGCTACTTTGTGCATATGCTAATTTTAGCGAAAATAAAACGTGAATATTACGAATATGCGAATTTAGCGAATATATGACGAATATTCATCCATATATTCACTAAATATCGTGAATTCGAATATGGCCTATGCCGCTCAACACTAATAGGGATATCATTGGAGTGTAGCGCTGGATATAGGGGTACAGTACCAGAAGGAAAGGCCTATTGATTGAATGTGAGACCCTTTACACATTGGTCATGAAGGGGTGGGATGTATTTAGCAACAAGTAAACAGTTCAAACAGGAAAAACTGGCAATCTTAAGGATCTTGGTGACTTCCGTTGATAAGTACATGGATGAAAGCATCTCTAACACAGCTACTAAAATACCACCAAAACTGGTCCAGGGAAGGACAACATCTGAACCTGTGGCAGCATCATGGTTACCCACAGGCTTAATGACTTATATAAGGAGTGAAGACTAGCTTTTTTGTTTGGTATGATCACAGTAAAGAGATACAGTAGAACAAATTGGTGTACAAATTATGATTAGCAATGATAAGAAGGTTTCAAAACACACGGCACATGACAACTAACAGTGTACCAAGATGCATAACCACAGACCAGCCATTAGTGTGTGTGTGTGTGTCAATTACCTGATAATGTGCCCTGCCACAATGCAAAAAAGCTCAAGAATGGTTTGAAGAACATGGCAAAAAGTTTAATGTACTTTGTCTCCAAATTGAGAATGAATGCAATGTAGAATTGATTTATTTCAGGAACAACTGACATATTGAGGGTAGATACCACAGGATTTTATGCTTCAATAGGTCAAAGCTAAATTTGGCAGCAAAATGGGGGTCCTATAGGTTATACGGAAGGTGCCACCACAGGCACCAAGGTCTATGGACAACTGCAACCTCTGCAACTACTTCCCTGATATCAGTATTCATAAGAGCACAGAAAAAAAGGAATAGGAAATAGGCAAACAGAACACTCCATGGACTTCTGAAGTTTCTAAAGCCAGTACCCTGTAGGTTAATTACATTGATTTCATTGCTTTCACAGCACATTAGAAATGGTAACAATGTAAAACACATCACATCTTTCATTGGAAGAGCTTGAAATCCACCTTAAACTTGAAGTCCTCTTCTGTCACTCTTAAATGCCAACCATTCTTTTCATCTTTCTGTATTCCAGGAGGGGGTTTCACTCAATATTAACAGCAATTTGTTTTGTTTTTAATGTATAATTCATCAATTACATGTCAACCATCACGAACAGCAGCTCCTCTGTCGTGTAATACAAAAAAATGCAGGAAATTTACCTCTGGTGAATGTAATATGGGATATTGTCTTACATAATAAATAGAATTAAGGTGAAAAGAGGCAACCAATATAGAATGCAAATTGAAAACTGATGCTCAGTCCAAAGGATATACATTTCAATTTTATAAACTGTATATTAAATGTAATAAAAAAATGTATGAATACGAAAACATGCAGAATATGAATATAAACATGCAAAGGCAAATATGTATATATTTATGTATCTAACCATAAGAAACATAGTCCTATTAATATGTACATAACATTTTAAACAGGCGATGGGGGTGGGGATTAGCATTTTTGGATTCAGAAGCTTAAAACCCAAACAGATCTAATACTTCTATATACTTCTCATATCTGAGGGTTTGCTCCAATTAGGCGATATGAACATCTTCCAACATCTGCATTTTAATGCCAAGTTTGAACATCTAAAACTACTGGTACTTATAATGCTTGTTCTGTGTCCTCATTCATGTGGGCGGTGAAAAATATACCCGTACATTTTTATTTTCTGTGCCTTTTCTATGGGTATAATATAATAAGGTAGATTCTACAAGCAGGGGCGTATACAGATGTCATAGGTCAGTAAAATCCTAAGCAACTATTGGTCTAAACCACAATATGGTAAGAACCACTTAAGTAAAGAAAAACAACAGATCATGATTTCTTTAAGAAATTTAGGTTAGTAAATTAAGAAAATTGCAGGAACTTTGAAGAGTAGTCATCAAAGTGCAATGGTGAAACTGACTTACATGAAGATTTCCCCAGATAAGGAAGACCAAGACCAAAATACATCATCCCCCATGTAATCATCCAGACCTCCGTCATCATCCCCCCCCCTCATCATCACCGCCTGTCAATCCCTTCATCAGTGGTCTTCAACCTGCGGACCTCCAGATGTTGCAAAACTACAACTCCCAGCATGCCCGGAGGTCCACAGGTTGAAGACCACTGCGGCCTTCGTCATCATCCAGCCACCCCCCCCCCTTTTGTTTTGTACTCACCTCCCCTCGGCAGGAAGTTAGGGTGAGCTGATCCGGGCCATCTATGTTGCAGGGACCATCCGGTGTGGAGGATTAGTTATTGCGGGCTGTCCATTTTCACCGGGGGGCCCTCTTCTCCGTGCTTCGGGCCTGCCCCGGACTAGTGATGTTGCATTGACGACGACGCACAGGGACGTTGAAAATGGACAGCCCACAATGACTAATCCTCCACACCGGACGGTCCCTGCAGCATAGATGACCCGGACCAGCTCACCCTAACTTCCTGCCAAAGGGGAGGTGAGTACAAAACAAAGGGGGGGGGGCTGGAGGAAGACGAAGGCCGCAGTGGTCTTCAACCTGCAGACCTCCAGAGGTTTCAAAACTACAACTCCCAACATGCCCGGACAGCCGATGAATGAATAAGAATTAGCACACTGAGAAATTACATATGGGGGAGATTTATCAAAACCTGTCCAGAGGAAAAATTGCTGAGTTGCCCAGAGCAACCAATCATTTCATTTCTTTTCATTCAGGCATTTTTTTTGTTTAATGAAAGAAGCGATCTGATTGGTTGCTAAGGGAAAATCAGCAACTTTTCCTCTGGACAGGTTTTGATAAATCTCCCCCATATTTTTAGGGGAAGTGGTGGTAGCTGGGGGACGGATAAGAATTATCTATGGTCATGTCTGACATTGAGCTCTCCAATAATGCATTTTTTAAATGATTCTGTGCTTTGTACATTTTATGATGTGATTAAACTTTGTAACTAACATTTTTTTTCTATTGCTTCTATATACAGGGAAGGAAAAAATATTCAATCTCCTGCTGATTTCGTTCATTTGCCCACTGACAAAGAAATGATAAGTTTATAAAAGAGCTTTCCAAACTTTTCATGTTGGTGAAAATTTCTGACCAGCTTTTTCTAGGTGATAATTTCCAGCCATTTCAATAGTAAATTGAGTGAATTCAATTGTAAATTGGTCGGGTTGTGAAACCACGCCAATTTTGGACTGACCACGCCCCCTTGCAGCAGACCACGCCCCCCCCCATTTTCCGGCTTTTCCAAGTGCAATGTCGGGTTTGTCAGATTTTCCTGTCACAGACTGCCACAGACATGTCGCAGGCACTCTGCGACAAAATAACCTGAGAAAAACTGGTCAGTTCCAGCTTAGTAAATGAGGCCCTCTATGTATGATCCAGCGACCAAGGTGTGCATATATAAATACAACAGAAGGGGAAGCCATTGGTGTTGGCACGAATATTCACGTTTTGAATTTTCATCGCGAATATCGCAAATTTGCGAATTCGCGACTAATGCGAATATATTCGCTATATATTCGAAATTGTGAATATTCTCTTTTTTCCGCATGTGCGCATATTCGCATGTGAGAATATTCACATATGTGAATATTCGCACATTCCTTCTTTTCACTTGTGGGCCAGTTAGAATGATGCAAATACACTTGTCAGAGGTTATCAACAACATCTCTAGCAACCAATAGTAAAGTGGCCCACCCCCTCACTGTTTTCTTCCTCACATATGCGAATATAACGAATATGCGAAATTCACGAATATAGGACGAATATTCGTCTATATATTCGCGAAATATTGCGAATTCAAATATGGGCAATGCTGCTCATCACCAGAAGCCATAAAAATACATGCAAGTTAGTATTGCTCATTTTTGCATAACACACCAACATACTGCAGCCAATGCACTCAGGCTAGGATTCCACTTGTTTTTTTGGGGGGAAAAAATGCCAAGAAAATGCCAATTCTGCCACATGGCATTTTTTTGGCTAAAAAATGCTGCGGCCAGATGTGAGCTGTAAATCAATGAGAAATCGCTAAATTATTATTCCATTTGGCGTTTTTCACTTTGGCATTTTTTCACTCTTTTCTTGTGTTTTTTCCCTCTTTTCTTGCGTTTTTAAAATCGTTGGTAATCGCAGCATGTTGAGCCACTGGCGTTTTTTTGTCAAAATCGTTGCATTTTTCTTCCATAGGAGTCTATGGGAGTGAAAAAACGCCAAGAAAAATGATGTGTGGGTTTTAACTTTGGCGTATTTGCAGGCAGTTTTTATTCTTTTTTGGACTTTAGCGATCCAAAAAAGGGATGGAGATACCTTTTTTAATAGGGTACCATTAAAAAAATAAAAAAAAAGATACAGTAGTGAAGGAAAAAATTGTATCTAACGAAATGTAATTTTTTTAAAAACAGGGATCAATTTATGTGGGCGGGTGGGGACCTAAAAATTTAGCCGACAATATAAAAAATGTAGTGTGTGTGTGTGTGTGTTTTTAGGTAGTACTACTACACCCAGCATAGAACACACTGTTCCATGATGGGAGTAGTAGTACTTGTACTAATTGACAGATCGCCCGTAGTGATCCTTCTGTGTAATGTATATATGCAGCCGCTCTTTTATGGTCCCCTGCACTGATGTATATATACACATATTCATATTTCCCGCAGAGAGCTGTGATTGGCCAGATGGTTCCAGCCAATCACAGCTCTTGGAATATGTGTATATATACGGCAGTGCAGAGGACCATAGGAGAGCGGCCGCTGCATCTATACATTATACAGGAGGATCACAGCGGCTGTCAGAAGTGATACCCGCTGTGATCTTTCAATAACTGCAGGTACTACCACTCCCAACATGGAGCACACTCTGATCCATGCTGGGAGCTTTAGTACCTGTATTAATAGACAGATCGCAGCGAGTGTCAGAAGTTACACTTGCTGCAATCTGTCTACATGCTGGGAGCTGTAGTTATGCAACAGGAGGAGGCAGACCACCACAACTCCCAGCATTCCCTTATGGGCATGCTGGGACTTATGGTTTTGCAACAGCTGGAGGCACATTCCTTTCTATGGAAAAGTGTACCTTCAGCTGTTGTGTAACTACATCTCCCAGCTTGCACAAACAGCTAAAGTGCATGCTGGGAGTTGTAGTGGTGCATCTGCTGGTTGCATAACTACAACTCCCAGCATGCCCGTTGGCTGTCGGTGACTGCTGAGAGTTGTAGTTTTGCAACAGCTGAAGGCACACTGAGTTAAGTAGCAAACCAGTGTGTCTCCAGCTGTTGCATAACTACAATCCCCAGCATCCCCAGCCAAAGTAGTATGTCTCCCGCTGTTGCATAACTACAACACCCAGCATGCCCTTCCGCTGTCCGTACATGCTGGGGGTTGGAGCTTTTGCAACAGCTGAAGGCACACTGGTTGCAAAACACTGAGTTTGTTGCCAAACTCGGTGTTTCACAACCAGTGTGCCTCCAGCTGTTGCAAAACTACAACTCCCAGCATGCACTGATAGACCGTACATGCTGGGAGTTGTAGTTTTGCAACAGCTGGATGTCCCCCCCCCCCAATGTGAATGTACAGGGTACACTCACATGGGCGGAGGATTACAGTAAGTATCTGGCTGCAAGTTTGAGCTGCGGCAAATTTTCTGTTGCAGCTCAAACTGCCAGCGAGAAACTACTGTGAACCCCCGCCCGTGCGACTGTACCCTAAAAACACTACACTAACACAAAATAAAATAAAAAGTAAAAAACACTACATATACACATTCCCCTACACAGCCCCCCTCCCCAATAAAAATGAAAAACGTCTGGTACGCCACTGTTTCCAAAACGGAGCCTCCAGCTGCTGCAAAACTACAACTCCCAGCATGCACTTATAGACCCTACATGCTGGGAGTTGTAGTTTTGCAACAGCTGGATGTCCCCCCCCCCCAATGTGAACGTACAGGGTACACTCACATGGGCGGAGGATTACAGTAAGTATCCGGCTGCAAGTTTGAGCTGCGGCAAATTTTCTGCCGCAGCTCAAACTGCCAGCGAGAAACTACTGTGATCCCCCGCCCCTGCGACTGTACCCTAAAAACACTACACTAACACACAATAAAATAAAAAGTAAAAAAACACTACATATACACATACCCCTACACAGCCCCCCTCCCCAATAAAAATGAAAAACGTCTGGTACACCACTGTTTCCAAAACGGAGCCTCCAGCTGTTGCAAAACAACTACTCCCAGTATTACCAGAAAGCCACTGACTGTCCAGGCAAGCTGGGACTTTTACAACAGCTGGAGGCACCCTGTTTGGGAATCACTGGCGTAGAATACCCCTATGTCCACCCCTATGCAAGTCCCTAATTTAGGCCTCAAATGCGCATTCGTGCTCTCACTTTGGAGCCCTGTCGTATTTCAAGGCAACAGTTAAGGGCCACATATGGGGTATCGCCGTACTTGGGAGAAATTGTGTTACAAATTATGGGGGGTATTTTCTGCTATTACCCTTTTTAAAAATGTAAAATTTTTTGGGAAACCAAGCATTTTAGGTAAATTTTTTTTTTTTTTTTACATATGCAAAAGTTGTGAATCACCTGTGGGGTATTAAGGTTCACATTACCCCTTGTTACGTTCCCCGAGGGGTCTAGTTTCCAAAATAGTATGCCATGTGTTTTTTTTTTTTTTTTGCTGTCCTGGCACCATAGGGGCTTCCTAAATGCGGCATGCCCCCAGAGCAAAATTTGCTTTCAAAAAGCCAAATGTGACTCCTTCTCTTCTGAGACCTGTAGTGCGCCAGCAGAGCACTTCTCACCCCCATATGGGGTGTTTTCTGAATCGGGAGAAATTGGGCTTCAAATTTTGGGGGGTATTTTCTGCTATTACCCTTTTTAAAAATGTAAAAATTTGGGGAAACCAAGCATTTTAGGTAAAAATTTTTTTTTTTTTTTACATATGCAAAAGTCGTGAAACACCTGTAGGGTATTAAGGTTCATTTTACCCCTTTTTATGTTCCCCGAGGGGTCTAGTTTCCAAAATGGTATGCCATGTGTTTTTTTTTTTGCGGTTCTGGCACCATAGGGGCTTCCTAAATGCGGCATGCCCCCAGAGCAAAATTTGCTTTCAAAAAGCCAAATGTGACTCCTTCTCTTCTGAGACCTGTAGTGCGCCAGCAGAGCACTTTTCACCCCCATATGGGGTGTTTTCTGAATCGGGAGAAATTGGGCTTCAAATTTTGGGGGGTATTTTCTGCTATTATCCTTTTTAAAAATGTAACATTTTTGGGAAACCAAGCATTTTAGGTAAAACATTTTTTTTTTTTTTACATATGCAAAAGTCGTGAATCACCTGTGGGGCATTAAGGTTCACTTTACCCCTTGTTACATTCCCCGAGGGGTCTAGTTTCCAAAATGGTATGCCATGTGGTTTTTTTTTGCTGTCCTGGCACCATAGGGGCTTCCTAAAGGTGACATGCCCCCCAAAAACCATTTGTCGCTCCTTCCCTTCTGAGCCCTCTACTGCGCCCGCCGAACAATTAACATAGACATATGAGGTATGTGCTTACTCGAGAGAAATTGGGTTTCAAATACAAGTAAAAATTTTCTCCTTTCTACCAATTGCAAAAATTCAAAAATTGGGTCTACAAGAACATGAGAGTGTAAAAAATGAAGATTGTGAATTTTCTCCTTCACTTTTCTGCTATTCCTGTGAAACACCTAAAGGGTTAATACACTTATTGAATGTCATTTTGAATACTTTGGGGGTGTAGTTTTTATAATGGGGTCATTTATGGGGTATTTCTAATATGAAGACCCTTCAAATCCACTTCAAACCTGAACTGGTCCATGAAAAATAGCGAGTTTGAAAATTTTGTGAAAAATTTCCAAATTGCTGCTGAACTTTGATGCCCTCTGGTGTCTTCCAAAAGTAAAAACTCATAAATTTTATGATGCAAACATAAAGTAGACATATTGTATATGTGAACCCAAAAATGTTTTATTTTGAATATCCATTTTCCTTACAAGCAGAGAGTTTCAAAGTTAGAAAAATGCAAAATTTTCATTTTTTACATCAAATTTTGGGATTTTTCACCAAGAAAGGATGCAAGTTACCATAAAATTTTAGTAGAATATGTCACGAAAAAACAATCTCAGAAACAGAATGATAACTAAAAGCATTCCAGAGTTATTAATGTTTAAAGTGACAGTGGCCAGAATTGCAAAAAACGCTCTGGTCCTTAAGGTGTAAAATGGCCAAGACCAAAGAGCTGTCCAAGGATGTCAGTATATACAGGAACGTTCACTTGCCATCCACTAATTATTAAAACTTTTCTTTTATCATAGCCTTTTAAGGTAAAAAAAATAAAATAAAAAACACTGGTCTCATCAGTGTATACAGAATTTTTTTTTTTCGTGGCTGCAGTTCGCAGCTAATTGCTCCAGACCTAACAGATGATTTTAAAACTTGTTTCAGCACAATCAGTGGCTTTATCAAGGAATAAAGGGCGCCATTTTTCCAATGTCAGGGATGAGACCTACACAAGGCTGGAATGGGCTACAAGACCATCGCCAGGCAGCTTGGTACGAAGTTTACAACAGTAGATGCGATTATGAGCACTCCCTTTAAGCGAGTGCTTCAAATTTTAGTACATTACCTGTATTAAAGACACATGGGAGCCAGAAATGTTGCTGATTGCTAGAAGATCAAATACTTACTTTTTTCCTTTACTGTAGAAGAGCTGAGCATTGTGTACCACACTGTCAGCCAATGGACCCGCTGCATGCACTGAGCTACGTAAAAACCATGGACAACACCTTGGCACAATTATATACCATCTCAACATGTGATAGTAACAGACAATGCTTCTTTATAAAAGCTTTTTTATGAAAAGTACTTACTATGCAATTAAAGCCAATGCTTTTGTATATTTTAAAACTCAGTTTGCTAAAAGTCCCCTGTAAAAAAAAAAACTGTCAACATTTTTCCTTTAGGTACTCTTATATGGCTGTTCAGCTGTATGTAATGTCTGCAATTCATAGATTAATCAGAAGCTTAATATGTTCTGCAAAAATTCCTTTTACAGCACTTCTCAGTCCAAACCTGAAGGTTGCAAAGTTTGTGGCTGCAGAAGAGAAGTTTTCAGCTTGCTGACCAGCACAGAGTAGAGACAAACTTAGGATTCAGTTAGTGGGGTCTAATTTTATTCTAGTAGATGCATATAATGATATATGTATAATGGAGCAGTGACTAATAGAGATGCTGGTGGAGGAGGGGGTGCCAGTGAGTGAGTAGGGAGACACAGGCAGGGCTAATGTGAATAAAAAATTCAGTTGTCACATCTTCACTTTTCTAATTCAGTAGTCTAAATAATTTAGTTGACACTTTAGCACAAAATGACCTTTCTCTGGGGAAAAAAAAGAAAAAAAATTACAGATTTAAACTTTTAGCAACTGCTACCCACCAGGATGATTGCTGAAAAAAACTCCATTTGCCCTACTGTCAAGGTTAATTTCAAATCATACTGAAAATAATTTACAATAGTATTTTTTTGTGCTAATACACAAGGCATGATATCAATCAATCTGTTACATTGCAGGCTTTTGTTTTTTGCTAAATGCCAAAACAGTCAAATTTGATAAATCGGTAAATGAATATTGTTAAAATGTAAAAATTGTGGGGGAAAGAGCATTGCAAGGGTTGTCTTCTTTGGAGATTCCCTTTCTTAAAAGAAGGACAGCTTCAGGATAGGCTGATCACAAGCTGTCCTGCTGTTTTGGTCACCAGGGATCAGCTGTATTCTGTGGAGGACCCCAGCAGCATGTGTTCAATTAACCTGCAGCACCACCACAGGAGAAATGGAGCATTACAAAAATATCCACTAAGTTCAGACTGTAAATGCAGATGTGTTGAGTCCTCTATGGGGAATTGATATGGCTGTTCATATATGACTTGGTCGTCTGTGTGTTTTTGGGAAAAAATTTAGTATGAATGGGAGCATCCCTGCTAAAACCTGCTCTGCTGATCTCAGTTAAATTTATTTTAGGTACACTGGTTTGGTGGCTTGGTGGTACCGAATGGGGTATCACCTTTTATGAGATCTGAAAGCTTTATTTAATTTTCACTTTCATGGTTGTTTACCATAATGAAAGCACATTTAAAAAAAAAATCTATGGATAACTATGTAAAAGGAGTTATCCAGGCTGTATAAAAATAATAAAGATATTATACTCACCTTCTCCAGTCCCCTGCACTGGTCCCCACTTCTTCCAGGTTGTGTGCCAACCTGACCCTACCAGACCTTCCAAACAGTAGCTACAGAGGTGCTCTGCCTCATTCACTAATTAGCTGAGGGGGTAGGTCCTGTAGGGATAGGTTGGCACACAACCCAAATGATAAAGAGGCCAGTGGAGTATCAGAAGCATGGGCATGACAAATGTGGGGGACCAGAGGAAGTGAGTAAATTATATAATTTGTTTATTAATATTATAATTTTTTTTGCCTGTGCAGTCCCTTTAATCATATTAGTCTGTTAACACACTGTAATTTGTACTTATATAATAAAACTAACTAACCAAATGGTCAAAGCAGAGATCCAGTGATGTTGTCTGACCAAACATAAACCAAACTATTCATGTTTATATATAAATCTAATGGCTTGATACCACAGATTATGTTCCACTATATCAGTGTTGTTGAGATACATCTATCTCAGGCAATTTACCATGTAGTATTTTTAAGAGGGAAAAAAATCCTTCATACGTTCAGAGTTAAAGGGGTACTGTGCTGCTCAGCATTTGGAACAAAATGTTCGGAATGCTGGAGCCGGCCCCGGGAGCTTGTGATGTCATAGCCCCGCCCCCTCTTGACATCATGCCCCACTCCACAATGCAAGTCTATGGGAGGGGCGTGTCAGCTCCCGGCATCGGCTCCAGTGTTCGGAACAGTATGTTCGAGACGCTGAGCAGTGGAGTACCCCTTTAAGGATTGTCTTTTTCCAAGGTATCCAAAACATTTGTTCAGTCCTTGCACACTTCATTTTCATACCTGGATATGTTTTAACACTAAATTACAGTCTAGTATATCGATGCTCAGGCTGAATCTGTCATATGACACAAATCATTATGATATAACATTGTAATCTCTAACATTGTGGAAGATACACATAGTATATAGGCAACCATGTTAAATATAGACATACTTAATAGCTCATTGCTCCAGCTCATAGAATTACGAGCAGTAGAGCAGTGCATAACGACTGTCAACACGGCCATTAGGCCCCCAGCTGTCAGAAAAAAACATTGGCTCCTGATGCCTGGCTGCTGATGGGGTGATCAAATCCCTTACATACAGTGGTCATGATCTGACCATAGCATGTAAGGGGTTAAACTGTCAGGAACAGAGGATTCCCTGGCCTGGCAGTTAATGCGGGAGCCCAGTGGTCATGCTAACAATGCTCCTGCAATCCCGACTGGCTTAGGCCCCTTGGCAAGCACTATAAAAACATGTTTGGGCGGTTAAATGTACACGTACATATTGAAAAGGAATATAAACTACTGATGTAGTTTAATAATTAGCGGTTGGGGTTATAGGATTTTCATGGCCCTTTTGGTGTCACTTACTGTTAGAAAAGAGTTTGGGCATTTATTGATAAGTACAAGCAGCTTCCAGATCCTGTCAGCTATTTTTTTTTCAGACAACAAGAATAACTTGGGGGCAGGGGATTTTATATTTTAGTTCTCTTTCAGAAAGTAGCACCATTTCCATATCAATCATACATCGCACTTTACCGATGTCCCGAAAACAGTTAATTAAGACTGCTAATTATTTCTGTATTCGATTCAGATCAGACTGCCCCCCCTCCTTGCTTTTATTCCTGACCTCAGCATAAAAAGGGTTAAATCTCATCCTAATATGTACACTGTCCACATAGCAACAAATCCCTGGGTAAAAGAGAGCACCATTATATTTTTTGTTCTTCTTGTTAATCAGCCAGGAAATCCACCCTTTCATTGACAAAAATGTCAAAAAGAAGCCGAAAAGATTGGCACCAGAATGAGGAAAATCTACTGAGGGTTGATACGCACTGTCATCCAGGATTTGGGTGAGAAGAGGACAGAGGCTTTTTTTTTTTTTTTACCCCTTCCTTATCTTTGACTATGGGTAAAGGAAGAAGAGGTAAAAGCTGTCATCTTCCCAATCTTAAATTAGAGGAAAATATTTTCCTCAGCTTTGTTTCATTTGCTCTAAAATGTGCAATATTCCTGTTAACATTACAGCTCTGTCTTTATATCCTGAAATGAAGTGGCTTCAGAGCCCCAAAACAGGCAGTGGGGAGGGGGATTCTTCAAAAAGGTGGAACCCATCAGAGAGGATTAATAGAATTCTGATGAACTGGCCACATTCCCATAACGTGGTGAGAAGCCGCTTTGAATTTCCCCCCTATTATTCACCTCCTGATAACAAAAAAGACTCTCTATATTTAATGCAGGTTCAGCCCTAGGACACTTAATAGGATTAGGAATAATTTCTACAAATTTCCAAAAACACAGATCACATGGGAGGACTTAGAATCTGCTGATCATTTATTTCTCCATAGTCGGAAGATCAAAGGGCATGAGTCTGGATACGAGAACTCTAATTTGACCCTGGCTCGGCTTTTATTTTAATGAAAGGGTTAAGCTTCTCTAAGGTCACCATAAAGAAGCAAATAGTGTGACTAAAGGCAGCTTTGGGATCTAGGAGAAAACAATGAAGAAGTAGAGTATCATGTATTGTGATGGCTACAAATGGTAATGATAATTTAAAGAGGAATAAGAATGTTGCCACAATTTAACTTCTTCTCTGCCATATCCTCTGTCTAAGATTACTGGCCTGGTCTAGGCAGTTGTGCACCTTACAGGATGTATGGATATGCATTTTATAAATGTGCATTCATCATGTACTAAATACTGTATACATTCTCTACAACAAGTTCTTAGTCATATCTGTTTCTGCCCTATTTGTTTTCCAAAAAGTTAAGATTATATATGGCCTCTGATCTTGTAATGATTATATGGGACATCATCCAGATTTACCAAACTCATAAATGTCAAATCTGTCTAATTATGCAACAACATTGGAACAATGTCTTATGAATATATATCACTGGGTAACTATGCAGTCCTGTTCACAAACTTAGAAAGTTGATTGACAGGCAATTCCGAAGTGGTGGTCATGTTGGTCATCATCCAGTTTGAGGGGAATCTGTCATCAGTTCTGAGGTAGAAAAAAAAAAAAGGGCCTGTGGTAACCTTGGGGGATAAAGCCTTGTGGGGTGTAGGGTAGTTAGGGTGTTGCTGTTCAGAATAGTAAAGGGCGCTGTTAACCCTTGTCACTCGTGATGCCAGGGTGAGGTTTAAATTCCGTAATCTTTATAGGCCTATTGCCACCCTTCCTAAGAGCATTAGGTGATTGTAGAATAAAGGATCGTCCACAACCACTGTGAACTGAAAACTTTACTGAAGAATTTCTGTACATGCAGCAATAGTAACAGTCCAGATAACAGAGTCTCTATAGATATAGCTGAGCAGCGATTAACAGTTGGTTGGGATCAGATAAGCTCAATTTAGCTTCTGAGAGATTTTGTAGCATAGATCCGCTGGATTTAAGGGTGCGTTTAGGTCCAGTGATCTTGCGGGGAGTAGCGGGCAATTGCTTAGTATAACCGCTTTGAGACAGGCCAAGGCCGCAAGGCTTTGGCCTAGTAAATTGTCTAGTAAGCTGCAGAGGTCCTACCTCTTCCAGAATCAGCAACCCAAGAGAGGGATCAAGATGGCGCAGCTCCCTTATATGGGCAGGGGCTGGCCGTTTTGGATTGGTCCAGAACAACTTTCACTCACCGTTACATTGCATTGTGGGTGAACACGTGACCAAAACCACCAAAGGTCCTTTAGCAAGAACCATAGAGTTCTGAACCTAATCCCATGACCTGCATGTCTGGCTATACTGAACAGGTAGGCAATTGAATATATACATATTTTACACTTATATTTATATGAATTTCTATACAATTATGAACCAACTAAGGGGTGACGAGGGGATAACTAAAGATGAGGGACCCCGACATTCCTAGGGACTCTGACTATGGGGACCTCTACAAAGGTACAGTATGAAATACGGTACCGGGACACCACAGGCCCAACTGACCCTGAACCAGATGGATGCCAACTGCAGTGTCAAAGCACCCTAAGTAATATATTGCCGAAATATCTCCAGCTGTACGGAAGATATTTTGGAACATACATCGCACAAATCGTTTCATTAAACTCCCTTTTGTGCTGTACAGGCTCCAGCGCATCTAAGAGGGCGGCTCCACATGTTAGGACATGATGCAAGGAACTCTGGGAAGATGGGAAGATGGGTAGGCGGGATGACCCTGAATCACATGCAGCATGCAGCCTATCAGCAGCCAGCCACCCCTGTGATGTCACAGCCCAATATAATCTGCAGCCATCTTGCGGCCAGTCACATTAGCATTTTATTGACAGAGAGGGACGGAGAACAGTGTGTGTTGCACAGAAAAGCATTTTTACAGCAGCGATTCACCTCAAGCACAAATCCAGCCTAGAAGCACTGATAGGGAAGGGAAAGAGATTGAGAGAGAAAGTGCAATTTTGGGTGTACCACACAGTGACTGTGTGCTGCAGCACTGGTGTGTATAACCAGGGCCGTCTTTAACGTGGGGCAAAAGGGGCAGCTGCCCTGGCCCCTGTCATTCCTGGGGGCCCATAGTAGGTAGCCCTTTAGCCCTGCCACAGCACTGCGGCTCACTGTTCCAACCATCCAAGAACGCCCCCCACATGTCCCACATTTAACTTTATGTGCCTAATGCGGCACATACAGTTAAATGTGGTGCTCAGTGGTAAGTTGACAGGAAGAAGAGCCATTGGCTCCTTGCCCTGTCAACCCCTATTGTGTCCCTGGCTACAGTAAGCCAGCAGACGCAAGAGGCTGGCTTACGGCTCACAAGTGACATCATCAGATGCCGGAGCGCAGAGTGAGAGGAAATACCAGGAGAGGCCATGCTGAACTGCAGGAGCCGACAGATGAAGAGTGCCGAAGACAGCATGAGCCAACCGAGGAGAAAACCTGCAGAAGGTAAGCATGCCAGAGTGGGCCGGGGGGGGGGGGGGTTACCTAATGTGGCAAAATCTGCTGCTGCCTATTATGGGGGGGACCTATTATGGGGGACCCTGCTGCTGCCTACTGTGGGGTGGGAGACCTATTATGGGGGACCCTCCTGCTGCTGCCTATGGTGGAGGGAACCTATTATAGGGGACCCTGCTGTTGCCTACTGTGGGAGGGACCTATTATGGGGGACCCTGCTGCTACTGCCTTCTGGGGGGCTTTTATGGGGTACCCTGCTGCTGCTGCCTACTGTGGGGGACCTATGATGGGGGACCCTGCTGCTGCCTACTGTGGGGGGACCTATTATGGGGGACCTTGCTGCTACTGCCTACTGTGGTCGAGACCTATTATGGGGGACCCTGCTGCTACTGCTTACTGTAGGGGGGACATAGTATGGGGGACCCTGCTGCTGCCAATTGTGGGGGAGGACGTATTATAGGGGACCCTGCTGCTACTGCCCACTGTGGGGGGACCTATTATGGGGACCCTGCTGCTACTGCCTACTGTGGGGGGACCTATCGAAAGAGGAAGCTGCTGCGGTTGCCTACTGTGGGGGGGGGGCTATTATGGGGGACCCTGCTGCTACTACCTACTGGGGGGCTATTATGGAGGACCCTGCTGCTGCCTACTGTGGGGGGGGGCTATTATGAGGGACCCTGCTGCTGCCTACTGTGGGGGGACCTATTATGGGGGACCTTGCTGCTACTGCCTACTGTGGGGGGGGCTATTATGGGGGACCCTGCTGCTACTGCCTACTGTAGGGGGGCCCTATTATGGGGACCCTGCTGCTGCTGTGGGGAGACCTATTATGGGGATTGTGCTACTACTGCCTACTGTGGGGGGGGGACCTATTGAAAGGGGAAGCTGCTGCGGTTGCCTACTGTGGAGGGGCTATTATGGGGGACCCTGCTGCTGTTACCCACTGTGGGGGGGACCTATTATGGGGGACCCTGCTACTGCCTACTGTAGGGGGACCTATTATGCGGCACTCTGCTGCTACCTATTGTGGGGGGTACCTATTATGGGGACCCTGCGGTTACTGCCTACTGTGGGGGGAACCTATTGAAAGGGGAAGCTGCTGTGGTTGCCTACTGTGGGGGCGGGGCTATTATGGGGGACCCTGCTGCTGCTGCCTACTGTGGGGGGGGGGGAATAATTATGGGGGCCCTGCTGCTACTGCCTATTGTAGGGGGGGGGGCTATTATGGGGGACCCTGTTGCTGCCTATTATGGGGGACCCTGCTGCTACTGCCCACTGTGAGGGGACCTATTATGGGGACCCTGCGGCTAATGCCTACTGTGGGGGGGAATAATTATGGGGGCCCCTGCTGCTACTGCCTATTGTAGGGGGGCTATTATGGGGGACCCTGTTGCTGCCTATTATGGGGGACCCTGCGGCTACTGCCTACTGTGGGTGGACCTATTGAAAGGGGAAGCTGCTGCGGTTGCCTATTTTGGGGGGGAATAATTATGGGGGCCCCTGCTGCTACTGCCTATTGTAGGGGAGGCTATTATGGGGGACCCTGTTGCTGCCTATTATGGGGACCCTGCTGCTACTACCTACTGTGGGGGTACCTATTATGGGGGACCCTGCTGCTACAGCCTACTGTGGGGGGCTATTATGGGGGGACCCTGCTGCTGCCTACTGTGGGGGACCTATTATGGGGGACCTTGCTGCTGCTGCTGCTACCTACTGTGGGGGGCCTACTATGGGTGACCCTGCTGCTGCTACCTACTCTGGGGGGACCTACTATGGGGGACCCTTCTGCTGCCTACTGTGGGGGTAGACTGCTTCCTCCTATTAGGGAAACTCTGCTGCTATTTATTATGGGGGAAACTCTGCTGTTACCTATTATGGGGCGAAATTCTGCTGCTGCCTACTATGGGGGAAACTCTCCTGCCGCTTCTATGGTGGAAACTCTCCTGCTGCCTTCTATGAGGGAAACTCTGCTGCTGCCTACTATGGGGGGGGGGGGGACACTGCTGCTGCCTACTGGGCGGGGGCTGCTGCTACTATGAGGGAACTCTGCTGCTGCTTATTATGGGGGAAACTCTGCTGCTACCTATTGTGGGGGAAACTCTGCTGCTGCTTATTATGGGGTAAACTCTGCTGATGCCTACTGGGGGGGGGGGGCTGCTGCTTCTATGGGGGAAACTGCTGCTACTATGGGGAGACTGCTGCCACTATTTAGCAAACTGCTGCATACTATGGGGAACCTCTGCATATTATGAGGGAAACTGTTGCCTAGTATGGAGGAATTTGCTGCATACCTAATGGGGGGGGGGGGGGGACTATCTACTACGTTCCTGCCAATCAAATATGAGAGGCTACTATCTACTACCTACAAGCTATTATGGAGACTAACTACCAAGCAAATGGTAGGGGGGGGGGGGAAGGGCTACCTACTACCTTCATATGAAGGTTTTGATGCTAAATAATTGCTTGCCCAGGGTCCAATCAAAATTAAAGACTGCCCTGTGTAGAACAACTGAAAAGCTAATGGTAGCCAGCCAGTTAGGGTGAGCAGAGCACTAAAAGTCATAATCACCTGCTATTAGTGCCTAATAGTGTTGCCCACGAATATTCGCAATGCGAATTTTATTCGCGAATATCGCATATTCGCGAATTTGCGAATATTCACGAATATATCACTATATATACGTAATTACGAATATTCTTTTTTTTTTTTCACAGTACACATCACAGTGATCACCCCTCTCTGCTTCCAGCTTGTGTGGTGTAAAGAAGACTCTAATACTACTGTGTGAGACTGGCGTGCGAATTTTCGCATATGCGAATTTTCGCTTATGCTAATTTTTTCGCATATGCTAATTTTTTCGCATATGCAAAAATAAAACGCGAATATTACTAATATGCGAATTTAGCGTATATATGACGAATATTCGTCCATATATTCGCAAAATATCGCAAATTCGAATATGGCCTATGCCGCTAAACACTAGTGCCTAATACAGGTTGCGTAGCAGAGCATATTGTCCTCTATTAAGTGTAACCTGTACGTGCATAGGTTCTGTACGATTTTGTACCTGTTAATGTCTCAAGGGCCTAGTTACTGTGAAAGGCCAGCCAAAAGTACACACCTGCTGGTGTTGTAGACAAATACTGTTTTAAGTGCAGGGGAGCATATTGTACTCCCCTCATAAGTGCATACCACGAATGTACATCTACATGGTGTACCATTTTGTTCCTGTTAAAGTTTTAAGGGCCTAGTTACTGTGAAAGGCCAGCCAAAAGTACACACCTGCTGGTGTTGTGGACAAATACTGTTTTAAGTGTTGTGGAGCGTATTGTACTCTCCTCATAAGTGCATACCATGTACGTACATCTACGTGGTGTACCATTTTGTTCCTGTTAAAGACTGAAGGGCCTAGTTACTGTAAAAGGCCAGCCAAAAGTACACCCTTTTTAATTATGTAGGCAGAGAAATGACAGGACGTGCAAAGAGGAGTGTCAGAGGCTTAAATTCATCAGGCGCAGGCAGATGTCGCAGCAGACTGGGAGCGAGTGGCAGCAGGAGTCCCAGCGAGAGGCCTGAGCTCCCAGTATCAGCTAGCGGTAGTGTCTTGACCACCAACCCATCTGTCATCATCGATTGGTTAACTCGGTCATTAACTTCATTACAAGTGACACCTGACACTTCTAGTCAACAGTCGGTGGGTTCCTCAGACACAACCTTCAGTTGGAATGGCCCGGGAGCAGTCCCTGTCCTCCCATTGCCTCTGTCCTATACTGTTCCCTCCTCCACAGAAGTATCGTATGCTGTGGGTTCAGTGCCACTATTTAGTGAGGACAACCTACTAGAGGACATTCAGCAGCTACTGCACAGCCAAGAAGTGGAGGAGACATCCGCCGCTTCCTCTGCTAGGCGGGCAAGTAGTGATGAGGAGAGTGGCGTGGGAGGTGGTGTTGCGAGCTTTCAGGCTCCTGAAGCAGACACTGTTGAGGAACCTGAGGAGGACATCAGTGATTTGCAAACACAACTCAATGATGATGAAGCCGATCGCAATTAGGAGCCAGGTGCAGAAGAGGCTTCATCATCAGCAGGAGAAGAGGCTTGCAGGTTGCCCATGAGGCAGCAGCTGAGCCAGCAAGGTGGTAGCATGGTTGGCAATCAGCTTGGTGGCAGAAGTGGGAAGTCTGGAGCCAAACTTGCCAGGGGTAGACCACCTGCTCCGTGGGAGCCTACCTTCCTGGGAGGTAGTGGAACAGGCTGCAGTAGCAGTCAATCAGTGCAAACTATTGGAGGGGAAATCAGCTACTCGGCGGTGTGGCAGTTTTTCATCAAAGCACCCGGAGCATGTTAACCTGGCCACATGGCAGATATTTTGGCAGAAGATGAAGCGTGGCCAGGATCCCAATGTTGGCACCACGGCCCTGCGTCAACATATGCAGTGTCACCATAAAGTGGCTTGGGAGAACCGTGACTCTAATGCGGTGGTCCAGCCTGTTGCATCACCCAGTGGCACGGTGCTCCCTGTTTCAACCAGCCAAAGCTCCAACACCTTAGCCAAAGGGAGCTGTCTGTCATACCCATCTTCTGTCGCTCCAGATGCTCCTGCTCCTTCTACTTCGAGTCAGTCATTCTGCCAGCAATCCTTTCGCGAAGCCATGTCCAAGAGACAACAGTATGCGCTCACTCATCCAACTTTGCAGTAGATGAATGTGCTCCTGTCCAAGTTGCTGGTGCTGCAGTCCCTCCTGTTTCAAGTGGTGGACTCTGCACCTTTTAGAGAACTGATGGCTTGTGCTGAGCTGAGGTGGAGAAAAAGGCAGTACCAGCCCTGCACAATTTTGTGGAACAGAAGGTGGACCAGTTCTTGAGCCGGTCGGTATGTACCAAAGTGTACGGCAGCACCAAGTGTGGAGCTGTAACTACGGTCAGGGACAATACATGTCCTTTACGGCCTACTGGGTAAATGTGGCTCCTTCACAGCCACAACAGCAACTTGGGCAGGTCACGCCGCTTCCACCTCCACGCTCTCAGGCCGTTGGTCCTGTGACAGTGTACAACTCCGCCTCCTCATCCTCCACCGTATCCTTAGCCTCCACTGCATGGACAAGTCTCAGTGCCCCTCCAGCATATCATTTGTGCAGGGCATGGCGATGTCACGCTGTTCTTCACATGGTTTGCCTTGACGAACGGAGTCACACAGGGGAGGAACTGCTAAAAGTCATTCATCAAGAAATCAAATCATGGCTTATTCCATGAAAACGGGATATGGGAACCATGGTTACCGACAACGGGAAGAACATCTTGTCTGCGCTGCGACAAGGAAGCCTGAGCCATGCGCCCTGCATGGCACATGTGTTATCTGGTTGTCACGCGGTTCCTGAAGTGTTCTCCCCATCTGCAAGACATCCTAACAATGGGAAGGAAACTGTAATACCCTGCACTCTGGCTGGACATACTGGCCGTGAGCGCATCTCCCCGTCCTTGTCAGCCGCCGGCGGGGCTGAGACTCGCATCGCAGGATGCACCCGCATGCGAGTCCCAGCCCATCACTCACCTCTGTCCCCTGCCTCGGTTCCTCCAGCATTCCACACAGGAACCTCTCCCTATTTCCACCTAAAACCCTGGGAAATGGCAGTGTTTGTAGACGGAAAAAGGGAGAGGTTCCTGTGGGGCCGCCCTTTTTAGGGCGAGTAACACTTGCGAAGAAGGGAATTAATAGTGCGAGAGTAGGGCCTTACAGGGGAAGTATTTACCCCCACCTGTTACAATGGACCATATGTTGTTCCCGCCCACCTTTTAGAGGTCTTTGCATCACATCAATACTTGGTGTTGTAGGTGGCTAGAGATGTTGCGAATTGTTCGCCAGCGAACAGTTCCCGGCGAATTTTGCATGTTCAAGTTCGCATCGCTGGGTAAACATATGTGAAGTTCGATCCGCCCCCTATACTTTAACATTGCAGTAAACTTTGACCCTGTGAGTCAGCAGACACATTACAGCCAATCTGCATCAGTCCCTCCCTTCCAGACCCTCCTACCTCTTGCACGGACGCCATTTTAGCCTCATTCAGGATGCTGCAGGCTTAGGAAATGGAGGGTTAGAGAAGCTGCTCCTGCTGTATAGGGAAAGCGATAGCTAGGTTGCTGCTAGGTGGTGTATTCAGGGTCCAGTTTACTCCTAAAGCACTAGTGTAACATCTGCTTTAAGGACAGCACCCAAAAAAGCCCCTTTTAGGGCTGAAAGATATCAGTCCTGGTTGGGAGTTCCTTCAAGCAACTATCTACTACAGTATTAAAAGGGCTGAAAGATATCAGTTCGTTAGTCTTGCAACAGCTGGAGGGACCCTGGTTGGGAGGGAACCACTGGTTAAAAGGGGTACTCCAGAACCAAACTTAAGTTCCTTCAAGCAACTAACTACTAACTACAGTATTCAAAGGGCTGAAAGATATCAGTACGTGTGTTTTGCAACAGCTGTAGGTACCCTGGTTGGGGACCACTGCTTAAAAAGGGAACTCTGCTGGTAAGCTTTTTTTCTTTAAAGCAACTAACTACTACAGTATTCAAAGGGCTGAAATATATCAGTCCGTGTGTTTTGCAACAGCTAGAGGCACCCTGGTTGGGGACCACTGCTTAAAAGGGGAACTCCGCTGGAAAGCTTTTTGCTCATTGTCACACTAGTGCAAATCACATTAGGTGTGACAGTTGTGCAAATTTAAAAAAACAAAAACTTTTTGACTGTTAAATAAAATCAACCGTCACTGTTAGTTCACATCACAGTTGCCATTTTTCCTGCCTGCAGGGCAAATTGTGTCACCCTAGTGCAAATCACATTAGGTGTGACAGTTGCGCAAATTTAAAAAAAAAACTTTTTTGGCTGTTAAATAAAATCAGCCGTCACTGTTAGATCCCGTCACAGTTGCCATTTTTCCTGCCTGCAGGGCAAATTATGTCACCCTAGTTCAAATCACATTAGGTGTGACAGTTGTGCAAATAAAAAAAAAAAACCTTTTTTGGCTGTTAAATAAAATCAGCCATCACTGTTAGATCCCGTCACAGTTGCCATTTTTCTTGCCTGCAGGGCAAATTGTGTCACCCTAGTGCAAATCACATTAGGTGTGACACTTGTGTAAATTTAACCAAAAAAAAATGACAGGCATAGGAAGGCCACCCCGCAGGGGCCGTCGTGGTGCTGGGATTCCCTTTGGCCCTAGAATGGCCAGTGTTCAGAGGCCACGTACCCTGAACACCCAAAGTTCTGAGGACTTAGTTGACTGGCTATCACAAGACACCCAATCTACTTCTGCTCGGAACCTTGATGCACAGTCCTTCTCCTCCTCTAGCTTAGCTTCGGGCACCTCTCATGCTACCACTTGCCCGCCTGCCGCCGCCACCACCAACACTAGCACCACAGCAGCTTTACTTGATCCGTCAGAGGAGTTATTTACACATCAGTTTGAAGACATGAGTGATGCGCAACCATTATTGCCAGAGGATGTAGTTAACAGGGATATGTCTCAGTCAGGCAGCATTACACACATGGACGTATGGTGTGATGATGATGCTGTACCCGCTGCTGCTTCCTTTCTTGAGGTGTCAGATAGCGGTGAAGGTGTTGATGATGACGATGTGTCCGTGGATGCCCCGTGGGTGCCCGCTAGAAGAGAAGAAGAGGGCGAAAGTTCAGATGGGGAGACAGAGAGGAGGAGGAGAAGAGTTGGAAGCAGGGGGAGGTCATCGCAAGGAGCTAGTGGCACAGTCAGACAGCATGCATCGGCACCCGGGGTCAGCCAGACGGGACGCCAATCAACGCATGCTGTTGCCACCACCAGAATGCCGTCATCGCAGAGCTCAGCAGTGTGGCATTTTTTTTGTGTGTCTGCCTCTGACAACAGCGAGGCCATTTGCAACCTGTGCCAGAAGAAACTGAGTCGTGGGAAGTCCAACACCCACCTAGGCACAACTGCTTTGCGAAGGCACATGATGTCACATCACAAATGCCTATGGGATCAACACGTCAGTACAAGCAGCACACAAAGTCAAAGCCGCCATCCTCCTCCTGGTCCAGCATCTTCAGCCAGGTCAACCACTGCTGCCTTCCTTGCCCCCTCTCAACCATCCGCCTCTCCGTCTCTCGCCTATAGCAGTTTCTGCTCATCTGCCCACAGTCATGTGTCTGTCAAGGAGATGTTTGAGCGTAAGAAAACAATGTCTCAAAGTCACCCCCTAGCCCGGCATCTGACAGCTGGCTTGTCGGAACTGCTAGCCCGCCAGCTTTTACCATACAAGCTGGTGGAGTCCGAAGCCTTTAAAAAATGTGTAGCCATTGCGACACCGCAGTGGAAAGTACCCGGACGGAAATTTTTTGCACAAAAGACAATCCCCAACCTTTACTCCATTGTGCAAAAGGAAATTATGGCATGTCTGGCACACAGTGTAGGGGCAAGGGTCCATCTGACCACTGATACCTGGTCTGCAAAGCATGGTCAGGGCAGGTATATCACCTACACTGCTCATTGGGTAAACCTGGTGACGGCTGCCAAGCATGGAATGCGTAGCTCTGCAGAGAAGTTGGTGACACCGCCACGACTTGCAGGAAGGCCTGCTGCCCCCTCCTAAACTCCTCCTACTCCATCCTTTTCCATTACATCCTCGGCCGAGTCCTCTTCCACTGCTGCGTCTTGCTCCACATCCCCGGCACCCCCCAGCTCCCCAGGTGCTATTCCACATCCCGGATACGGCAGTGTCACGCCATCTTGGGGTTGACTTGTCTCAAAGCGGAGAGTCACACGACACCAGCGCTCCTGTCGGCCCTGAACGCCCAGGTGGACCAGTGGCTGACTCCGCACCAACTGGAGATTGGCAAGGAGGTTCGTGAAAATGGAACAAACTTGTCGGCGGCATTGAGGTTGGGCAAGTTGACACATGTGCCGTGCATGGCACATGTGAGTAATCTGATTGTACAACGCTTTGTGCTCAAGTACCCAGGCTTACAGGATGTCCTGAAGCAGTCCAGGAAGGTGTGTGGCCATTTCAGGCGTTCCTACACGGCCATGGCGCACTTGTCAGATATGCAGTGGCGAAACAACATGCCAGTGAGGCGCTTGATTTGCGACAGCCCGACACGTTGGAATTCAACACTCCTAATGTTCGACCACCTGCTCCAACAAGAAAAAGCAGTCAACAAATATTTGTATGACCGGGGTGCTAGGACATCATCTGCGGAGCTGGGCATTTTTTTGCCACGTTACTGGAGGCTTATGCGCAATGCCTGTAGGCTCATGCGTCCTTTTGAGGAGGTGACAAACCTGGTCAGTCGCACCGAAGGCACCATCAGCGACATCATACCGTTTGTTTTCTTCCTGGAGCGTGCCCTGCGAAGATTGCTGGATCAGGCAGTAGATGAGTGTGAAGAGGAAGAGTGGTGGACACCATCACCACCAGAAACAGCCTTATCAGCATCGCTTGTTGGACCTGGGGCAACGCTGGAAGAGGATTGTGAGGAAGAGGAGTCAGAGGAGGAATGTGGCTTTGAAGAGGAGGAGGAAGACCAACCACAGCAGGCATCCCAGGGTGCTCCTTGTCACCTATATGGTTCCCGTGGTGTTGTACGTGGCTGGGGGGAGAAGATTATACCTTCCCTGACATCACTGAAGACGAGGAACGGGACATGAGTAGCTCGGCATCCGTCCTTGTGCAAATGGGGTCTTTCATGCTGTCGTGCCTGTTGAAGGACCCTCGTATAAAAAGGATGAAGGAGAACGACATGTGCTGGGTGTCCACGCTACTAGACCCCCGATATAAACATAAAGTGCCTGACATGTTGCCGCATTACAGCAAGGCGGAAGGGATTCAGCAGGTCCAAAATAAATTAAGAAGTACGTTGTACACAGCGTATAAGGGTCATGTTACAGCACAACAGGGATCTAACAGGGGAAGAGGTGAAAGTAATCCTCCTCCTCCTCCCACGAACACGCCGGCAAGGACAGGAAGCTGTACAGACATGCTGTTTATGGAGGACATGCAGAGCTTTTTAAGTCCTACGCATCGCCACAGCCCTTCGGCGTCCACCATCAGAGGACGACTTGACCGACAGGTAGCAGACTACCTGGCCTTAACCGCAGATATCGACACTCTGAGGAGTGATGAACCCCTTGACTACTGGGTGTGCCGGCTTGACCTGTGGCCTGAGCTATCCCAATTTGCGCTTCAAGTGTCCTGGCAGAAAGGACCTTCAGTGCAGCAGGAGGTATTGTCACTGAGAAGAGGAGTCGCCTTGGTCAAAAAAGTCTGGATTACCTCACCTTTCTTAAGATGAATGAGGGATGGATCCCGAAGGGACTGACACTGGGCGATACAGTTGACTGAACAAGGCCTGATCAGATGACCTGCCTTGGCCTAAAAATAGTCCACACGCTGCTGTATTTGAACTCTGAATGCTGGATGACTTGCGTGACTTATCCGCCACCAACTAGGGTTCAAGTCGCAATGTTTTAGGGCACTTTCTGCCTGGCAAAACAAACAGAAATATTTCAGGCCGCTGCTACAGCAGCGGCTGCGACAATACCAAATTTTCCAGCCAGGTGTACATGCCTAATTTTTCTGGCCTCTGCTGCTGCACTTGTTATGGTGCTGCAATTTTTATGGCCGCTGCTACAGCTGCGACAATACCAATTTTTCTTGCCAGGTGTACATGCCTAATTTTTCTGGCCTCTGCAGCTGCACTTGTTATGGTGCTGCAATTTTTCTGGCTGCTGCTACAGCTGTGGCTGCGACAATACCCAATTTTTCATCCATGTGTACATGCCTAATTTTTCTGGCCTCTGCTACTGCAGTTGTTATGGTGCTGCGATTTTTATGGCCGCTGCTACAGAAGCGGCTGCACCAATACCAAATTTTTCAGGCATGTGTACATGCCTAATTTTTCAGGTACTCTCTGCTGACATCTCTGTCCATTTTTGCAACCGTGGATATTAGATGTATGCTAAGGGTAGCATGATGGCTCAGAGGTTAGCACTGCTGCCTTGCAGCACTGGGGCCTTGTGTTCAAATCCCACTATGTGCTGCCTCAAGGGGTGCTCTAACTATGTGCTGCCTAACATGGGGGAATCTATGTGCTGCCTAAAGGGAGGCTCTAACTATATTCTGCCTAATATGGGGGAATCTATGTGCTGTCTAAAGGGGGGAATCTAACTATGTGATGCCTAAAGGGGGCTAAAGCACGTTATTCTAAACCATTTAGGAATAATATGTGATTTATGCCCTTTATGGATTAAAACCAGACTCTGCATCAACTATGTAATTTTCGATGGCAGTTTTGCCATGGATCCCACTCCGGCACGCCACAGTCTAGGTGTTAGTCCCCTTGAAACAACTTTTAAATCCCTATTGTGGCCAGAAAGAGTCCCTGTGGGTTTTAAAATTCGCCTGCCCATTGAAGTCAATGGCGGTTCGCCGGTTCGCGAACTTTTGCGGACGTTTGTGTTCGCGGTACGCGAACCGAAAATTTTATGTTCGCGACATCACTATCTATGTGCTGTCTAAAGGGGGGGAATCTAACTATGTGATGCCTAAAGGGGGGCTCTATGTGCTGCATAAAGGGGGCTAAAGCACGTTATTCCAAACCATTTAGGAATAATAGGTGATTTATGCCCTTTATGGATTAAAACCAGACTCTGCATCAACTATGTAATTTTCCATGGCAGTTTTGCCATGGATCCCACTCCAGCACGCCACAGTCCAGGTGTAAGTCCCCTTGAAACAACTTTTAAATCCCTATTGTGGCCAGAAAGAGTCCCTGTGGGTTTTAAAATTCTCCTGCCCATTGAAGTCAATGGCGGTTCGCCCGCTTCGCAAACTTTTGTGGACGTTCGCGGTTCACGAACCAAAAATTTTATGTTCGCTACATCACTATAGGTGGCACATGGTGTTTTTTTGCACACCTTTCCTTTTGTTAAATGAAAGTAAAAATTTTGGCTACGTGTTTTATCCTAAGAATATTATTAAAAGTTAAGTTTTACGTAATGAATATCCTCAGTACTTACTTGAGTACACTAACACTTTTACAAAAGAGAATGTTTTCTTGTGCCTACCTGCCTCAGCTGCAGTTCTGATCCTGCCACCCACCTTGGCAAGTTCTCCTTTTTTCACCCACCTTCGTCACCGGGTAAAGGTATTGCCACCCACTGCCCCACTTTGTCACTGGGTCACTTTCAGGACTCTTGATGCTGCTGATGCCACCTCCAGGATGTCTCATTCTTCCACCATATGTTCTTCTCATCCTGATGCCAGCTCCAGGCTGCCTCATACTGCCACCATATGTTCTCCTCATGCTGGTGCCAGCTCCAGGTTGTCTCATACTGCCACCATATGTCCTCCTCATGCTGATGCCCCCTCCAGGATGTCTCATTCTGCCACCATATGCTCTCCTCATGCTGATGCCACCTCCAGGCAGTCTCATTCTGCCACCATATGTTCTCATGCTGATGCCAGCTCCAGGCTGTCTCATTCCGCCACCATATGTTCTCCTCATGCTGATGCCAGTTCCATGCTGTCTCACACTGCCACCATATGTTCTCCTCATGCTGATGTCAGCTCCAGGCTGTCTCATACTGCCACCATATGTTCTTTACATGCTGGTGCCACCTCCAGGCTGTCTCATTCTGCCACCATATGTTCTCCTCATGCTGATGTCAGCTCCAGGCTGTCTCATACTGCCACCATATGTTCTTTACATGCTGATGCCAGCTCCAGGCTGTCTCATAATTTCACCATATGTTCTCCTCATGCTGATGCCCCCTCCATGCTGTCTCATTCTGCAACCATATGTTCTCCTTATACTGATGCCAGCTCCAGGCTGTCTCATTCTGACATCATGTGTTCTCATGCTGATGTCAGCTCCACGCTGTCTCATACTGTCAGCATATATTCTCCTCATAGAAATATCCGTTAGGCAGTCTGGCACTACGAGGTTTTTGGGAATGGGTGGAGGTGGGTGGAGGTAGATATATACTGCTAGGTGCGGGTGTATGGTGGTGCTCTGGTTAACTTGACAGGGAAATCTTCAGAACAATTGCAGAGAGAATATGGAAAAACTGGCAACTCACCATATATACTTCTTCCGACTTCTTTATTGAAATAGATACTCACATAAATACCAAAAGGGGGGAGGGACATGTGCAGGTGGGCACCACAGGCGACAATCTCCATTTCGTACTAAGGTTAGTACTTCATCTCTTAGTTTTTCCATATTCTCTCTGCAATATATTCTCCTCATGCTCATGCCAGTTCCAGGCTGTCTCATACTGCCACCATATGTTCTCCTCATGCTGATGCCAGCTCCAGGCTGTCTCATTTTGTCACCATTCGTTCTCCTCATGCTGATGCCAGCTCCATGCTGTCTCATACTGTCAGCATATATTCTCCTCATGCTGATACCAGCTCCAGGCTGTGTCATTCAGCCACCATATGTTTTCCTCATGTTGATGCCAGGTCCAGGTTAGCTCATTTTGTCACCATTTGTTCTGCTCATGTTGATGGTCTCCACTTGCTGTCGCCAACTCCAGGCTGTGTCATTCAGCCACTATATGGTCTCCTCATGCTTCCACCACCTCCAGGCTGTGTCATTCAGCCACTATATGGTCTCCTCATGCTTCTGCCACTTTCAGGCTGTGTCATTCAGCCACTATATGGTCTCCTCATGCTTCCGCCACCTCCAGGCTGTGTAATTCAGCCACTATATGGTCTCCTCTTGCTGCCGCTAACTCCAGGCTGTGTCACTGTGATAGGGTCTCCTCATGCTTCTGGTACATTAAACAAAACTTTTTAGGTTCATCTATTTGAAATCTTCAATTTAAATGTTAAAAAATATCTTTAATCTTTTTCAATTGTGCGTCCCTATGGCCTCGTCAGGCTGTTGCCACTTCCAGGCTGGGTCATTCAGCCACAATATGGTCTCCTCATTCTGCCGCCACCTTCACGCTTTGTCATTCAGCCACTATATGGTCTCCTCATACTGATGCCCCCTCCAGGCTCTGTTACCGTGCCACTCTGCGACAGTGATTCTAATAATGATGCCTCTAATCTTCAAGTCATACTGAATAACAGCATTATTTATCTAACACATCACACTACCTTTGTGTGTTACGGCAAGGCAAAGTGTTCTACACCCCTATTGAGGCTCTCTGTAGGCCAGAAATAGCCGTTTTTAATAGTGGTTTGCCGCAAATAAATTCGGACCGAACCCAATTCTTTCAGAAAATTCGGCGAATAGGCCGAATAGAATTTTTCAAACATTTTTCCTCCCTTAAAGTGACAATAAAGTGCTAGATATTAGCTCTACACAGACTCTGGGGATCATATAAAGTGATTACATACCGTTACATCAGGTGATATCTTCTCTGATCGAAGTCGGTCCATTTCCTTTTTATCCTCTATTTGACCCTGACCGTCATGACGATTTCTTCCAGCCACCACTTGTCTCCACATAACCAGCCTGGCAAACATTTTAGGCTGTGCATTTTTCCAGCATGTAACATCTTTTTATATTACTATGTAGGTAGTAAGTAGCCGCCCTAAATACAGTAGCCCCTCCTTGTAAGTAGCCCCCTGTATATGCAGCAGCTGTATATAATAGCAGATCTGTCCACTACCGCAGATAATCCAAACCCTCCCCTACCGCTCCCCCCCACCCCCCATGCCCACAGTGCTCCCTTAAAAAAAAAAAAAAAGACACCTATATTCACCTAATTATGCAGCTCCGGCACAAAGCTCTGCTTCTTCCTCTGCTCTTTGGCGCATGATGACGTCATTTATCTGTGCCAGAGCATATAGGAAAAGATACTCGGCCCCTTGTGGCCACTTGCAAACACTGTGGGCGGCCACAAGAGTAACTAACAGGCCGAGGAGCGAATGGCTCTTCTCTCTGTGAAACACTAAACGAAGCATAGCAGGAGCCCTACAGGTGATGTGCCAGTGATATGTTATTATGTGACACATCACTGGCAGTAGCCTGCAGGGGAGATGGCTCGGCCACACCAAAGGTGCCCAGTGTTCCCGATGGCCAGTCAGGCCCTATTTATATCCTCAGGTATGATTCCACTGCCATACCCCCTCAACCCTCAAGGGAAGTAGAGAAACATAGGAGAACCTATGATCTTTTTATACCTAGGCGGGTAACCATTACAAGGGGGCATCCTCTATGTCTAGAGGAAAGAAGGTTTCACCATCATCACAGACAGAGATTTTTTTATGGTGAAACTATGGAACTGTTTGCCAAAAATATACTATTACAAGTCATGTATGCTATCTTATAGGGATAACATTTCAAGATTGATCCAGGGATATATTGTGATTTCCATGTTGGATTTGAAAAGGAATTTTTCCTCTATTATAGGGCAAATGGCATCTGTCTGATGTGGGTTTTAGTCTTCCTCTGGATACACTAGGGTATTAGGTTGAACTTATTGGAATCTTGTCTTTTTTCAACCTCATAAACTATGACCTCAGGTGACCTAATTCCTATGGTGTTTTTCCTTTCTTTCTATGCCCCCCTCAGTTCAAGAGATATAGGGATTTTACTATTTAGGTGACTAATTGCACTTTGGCCTTAATTGTCCAGTGGGTGAGAGCTATTGCAAAATAGGGTATGAATACTAAGCTCAGGGTGTGTGATAAGGAACTGCATAATCACCCCCTCCCATAACCCCCATAGCCTGACATGCCCACCTCTTTTTACAAAAATGTTCACGCCCCTCAGGGAAAAGTACAAATAGTCAGGCAAATAGTAGAAACCCCTATATCTCCAGAATGGGGTAACAAAAAAAAGTAAAAACAAGTTTATTTTTTTTGTTTTTTTTTCTACTGACTACAGGTTCTCTTTAATATACTTTTGCATAGAAGAAGAAAGTTACATTTACTGGTGAGTTATAGATTTTTAATGACTCTAGGAGCTCATCCACATTGTTGTATTTTCAGCCCTGCTTTCTGTTATTAAATGCCAGAGATGAAAGCAAATTACTACCATCTATTTTTAATGTTCTAAAGAGCTTTAAAATGGTCAAACAAGACAGTGGGTGTTTGGCGTGTCTTTGACAACTAAAAATCGGGCAACTTTTCTTGCTGTATAGAATAATGTATGTTACCATATGTGAAAATGTATGTATAAATAGTTAAAAGAACAATGCATGCTTCAGGCTTTAGGCTTTTGCATGCTTTAAATCTTAGTTTATGTAACTAACTTTGGCTTTGATGCTGTGATTTGGCTTCATTCATTTTAGCACTTTATTTTACACAATTGCCTTAACAGTTAACAATCGACTTTATTGTTGGAATCTTCAGAGATGCTGAAATGCTGCACGCTTCTTTCATTTGTTTAAGGCCATACGAAAGAGGCCTAAATTTTCACTGAATAGGTTTTCTATAGATTTGCATCTCATTTGCATTTCATTAACGTTTACAGTATGTACGTCTGTTGGCTTCTTATGAACACCAAGAAAGCACTAGTATTCTTGGAACATGAACATTCCGATGCATTTATGTCATCAGCATAAGAAATGCACAGATTAGAGGAATTGACAACTACCTACATTCCTTACCAGTTCACAAACTTAAAAGCAAAAGTGGTTATAATATAACATTTTCTTTAACGTTGTATAAAACTTTTTTTCAGCCATTTCTTATACTTACTGACAACCAATATGAATACCATAACATTTCCTGCAGGGGTTGTCACTCAATCCCTGAGCAGCAAATCAGCCTAATTCTAAATGCTTACTATTCTAAGAGGTGCTGCAGTGTTGGGCATAATGGCTAGCTTCTAGTACCTATGGGGGGTATTTATCAATTTTGCCTGTTGACAGTTTCTTTTTACCCTTTTTTTTCACTTTGGTTTTCGTGGACATGCACCAAATTTATCATTTGGTGCAAGTTGTTAGTAATTTTGGCTCAAATGTTGAAATCAGCTGTTCACAGCGCCATTTACACAGAATTTACCACCACAGAGGACGCGTATTTTACCCTGTAGAGCAGCCATTTCGGAGTCCCTCCTGCAGTATATCAGCAAGCGACATGAGTTATTTTCTTTTGTGGGGTTTATAGCCACCATGTGAAATGGATTTTATTTTCAACTTGAGTAGTTTTTTTGTTACTTTAGTGTAATGGTCTTCAATCTGCGGACCTCCAGATGTTGCAATACTACAATTTCAAGCATGCCCGGACAGCCGTCGGCTGTCCGGGCATGCTGGGAGTTGTAGTTTTGCAACATCTGTATGTCCGCAGGTTGGAGACCACTGCTTTAGTGCTTACCTTTCCTTAACCTGTGTGGCCATGTCCAATGCTGGCTCAACGGAGGGTGAAGTTTCCTCAGAGATAACCATGTCGCAGGATAGTATTGAGCAGCCCTGGAGACGTCGCTGCTTTCCCGAAAAATTTTTTTTAATGTATTTTGACGCCTTTACATTTTCTGACATTGCTAAGTGTGTTTTCCATGTGCAAAATTTCTTGGCGGGGATTTGCGCCAAAAAAATGGGATTTGTGCCAAAATTGCGCCAAAGATCGATTGGCGCAAATGATAAATTACTGACTAAAGTTAAAATCACACCCAGGACCGTGTGATTTTGAGAAAGTTGTAAAAATGACAGTGGAGAAGATGCGCCAAAAGACACTGCGCCAAAGTATTGCGCCAAAGTTACGTAAAAAAAAACACATAAATCCTTTGATAAATACCCCCCTAGATGTATAGATATATTTAGAATTTATATATATATATATATATATATATATATATATATATATATATATATATAAAACTCAATGGGGGACATTTATCAAAGCTGTCTATGTCCCGCATCAATATAGACCAAACTACAGAGGGTTAGGCTGGTCTATTGTGCGCCTAATTTATCAAAAGGCGCACAGCTCTTGATAAATTCTGTGCACAGACTTCGTGATCTATGCTTTAGACTGTATTTAAACCTGCTCCTACATAGTCTGACATTTCGGCGTACTTTCAGCCAATCCGACTTGTCGCTGAAAAGTCGCTTTTGATAAATTCAGCACCAGTGCATTTTTCAATGCATTTCCATCTAAAATAGACTAGAATGCATCATGTTCTAAAAATCCTCTAGAGCAAAAGTTGCAAAAAAGTCTCACATATTTAGACTGCGACTTTCGGTGAGACAAATTTAGACAGGAAAAACCAGTCTAAATCCTTTGATAAATATCCCCCAATGTGTGTGTGTGTATTTATGTATGTATGTTTGTATGTTCCAGCATCACGTCCAAACGGCTAAAGATATTAACATGAAACTTGGCACACATGTTACTTATATGTCAACAACAAACATAGGATAGGTGATTTAACCCTTACTCATCTCCATTTGCCAGGGTCAGGGTTTTTGTTTAAAGTACCATACAAGTCAATTGGAAATATATGTTACTACATAACTTCCAAACGGCTGAAGATATTTCAATAATACTTGGCCACATATCACTTATATGTCCACTTGAAATATAGGATAATTAAGTTAACCCTTAACTACCCCCATTTGTGTCAGGGTTTTTGTTTAAAGTCCCATGCAAATCTATGGGAAATGTATGTTCCCACATAACTTCCGAACGGCTGGAGATATTTCAATAATACCTGGTACACATATTACTTATATGTCAAATAAAAATATATAATAGTTAAATTAACCCTTACCTACACCCTTATAGAAAAGATGTTTTTTTGTTACAAGTCCCGTGCAAGTATATGGGACATCCAGTACCTTACTCCAGAAGCTCTGCTCTGCATCTCCTGGTGAATGAGACAGTCCGGCTTGCAAGCCAAACCTCATTCCACAAAGACCCGCCCACTGTTTAAGCCCCACCCTTTTTATTATCTATCCTTTTTGTGCATTGGTTTAGCTTGTAAATCACCCCCAGTCCCTCATCTTCTATTTTCAGCTTACAATATCTTCATCACAAATCAGTCCCGCCTGAGGACAGGATATGAGGATAGGGCATAAGGATGGGATATGAGGTCGGGATATGAGGACGGGATATGAGGACGCGATATGAGGTCGGGATATGAGGTCGGGATATGAGGTCAGACGGGATATGAGGACGAGATATGAGGGCGGGATATGAGGGCGGAATATGGGGTCGGGTTATGAGGATGAATATGAGGTTGGGATATGTGGTCGGGATATGGGGTCAGGATATGAGGATGGGATATGAGGTCGGGATATGAGGACGGGATATGAGGACGGGATATGAGGGCAGGATATGAGGTCAAGATAGGAGGACGGGATAGGAGGATAGGATATGAGGACAGGATAGGAGTTCGGAATATGAGGACTGGATGTGAGGATGAGATATGAGGTCGGGATATGAGGTCGGGACATGAGGACAGGACATGAGGACGGGACATGAGGTCAGGATATGAGGTCAGGATATGAGGATGGGATATGAGGACAGGATGTGAGGTCAGGATATGAGGTTGGGACATGAGGATGGGATATGAGGTCTGGATATGAGGATGGGACATGAGGACGCAATATAAGGATGGAATAGGATGTCAAAATATGAGGTTGGGATATGAGGATGGGTATGAGGACAGCAAATGAGGACAGCATATGAGGTTGGGACATGAGGTTGGGATATGAGGACGGGATATCAGGTTGGGATAGGAAGTCAGGATAGGAGGTCGAGATATGAGGATGGGATATGAAGACTAGATATGAGGACGGGATATGGGGTTGGGATATGACAACAATGTATGAGGATGGGTTATGAAGTCAAAAGCTTCCTCCTTTGTTGATTTTCCTCCCCAACAAGGATTAGGAAGGGAAAACCGGGCAACGCCGGGTACTCAGCTAGTATGAAATAAAAATAGGCGTAAATTACAAAACACAAAATGAACTAAAGTACACATAGATGTCATACACAGGAACCAATTTATTTATTTTTATTTTGTCCAAGATGACACCATTTTAAAATAATTTGTCCTGTTATGTGAAATGAAATATAATCATAAGGATCTCGGCATGAAAATCTATTTAATCGGTCAAAAAGATTTACCAGTATGCTAGAAATTTCTGTCATTCAAGAGCCTATGGTGTCTGAAATCATGCATGTAAATGACAGAATTCTGAATCACTGGAATGATTCATTTACTGTACAGATGTTTGCAAATAAAAGAGCAGTGAAAATACAGATTTGCAATTTGCCTGGAAAACCACGTGATGACAATATAATATTGTATTAGAAAAAAAGGATTGGCCTGTGATCATCTGATAAATGACTCACAGAGTCACCAAATAATTGCCTGGTAGAACTTGGAAAGTTAAATGGATTGTCTTTCAAATCTGTGGCACAATGTAAGGGGAGCAGGGCAGAGTTAACATGGGATTTTTTTTTTTAAATCATCTGGTGCCAGAAAGTTAAAAAGATTTGTAAATTACTTCAATTTAAAAATTTTAATCCTTCCAGTACTTATCAGCTGCTGTATACTACAGAGGAAGTTCTTTTCTTTTTGAATTTATTTTCTGTCTGACCACAGTGCTCTCTGCTGACACCTCTGTTTGTGTCAGGAAATGTCCAGAGCAGGAGAGGTTTGCTATGGGGATTTGCTTCTGCTCTGGACAGTTCCTGACATGAACAGAAGAGTATTCCTCTGTAGTATACAGCAGCTGATCAGTACTGGAGGGATTAAGATTTTTAAATAGAAGTAATTTACATATATGTTTAACTTTCTTGCACCAGTTGATTTAGAAAAAAATGTTTTCCACCAGAGCACTCCTTTAAGCGTGCACTAAGATCGCAAAGACTTGCTTTGAAAGTGTATGTATGGGTTCCAGCCCTCAATAAGTAGGCTGGAAGTCTGAAGGAAGCGTGTGTAGAGCCTGTGAGAAACCGTGTAAAGAGTTGAGTTGCACTGTCAACTTAAGTCTGCATTCACACTATGTTTAGGGAATTTGGCATACAATGTAGTTAGCTAGTAACTCTGTTCAGACAGTGTCACACGCTGACTCCCTCCAGCTCATTGAAAAGAATGGGGTATGGCAGCAATCATTTTTCAAAATTTCCAGCTGGATCCGACTGCCACATGCTGAAACGTGGTGTAAATGCAGCCTTAGCCAGAGGTGGGAACCATCGATCCATGGGAACAAAAGATTAACCCCTTAAGGACGCAGGGTTTTTCTGTTTTTGCATTTTCATGTTTTCCTCATCACATTCTAAAAATCATACCGCTTTCAATTTTGCACATAAAATTCCATATGATGGCTTATTTTCTGTGACACCAATTCTACTTTGCAGTGACATTAGTCATTTTACCAAAAAATCCACGGCGAAACAGAAAACAAATTCATTGTGCAACAAAATTTAAGAAAAAAATGCCATTTTGTAAATTTTGGTTTCTACGCAGTGCACCTCACCTTATTTTTATTCTGTAGGTCCATACTGTTAAAATGATACCCTACTTATATAGGTTTGATTTTTTCATACTTCAGAAAAAAAATCATAACTACATGCAGGAAAATTTATACGTTAAAAATTCTCATCTTCTGACCCCTATAACTTTATTTTTCTGTGTACAGGCAAGTGTGAGGGCTCATTTTTAGCGCCGTGATCAGAAGTTTTTATCGGTACCATTTTTGTATTTTATCGGACTTTTAGTTCACTTTTTATTAATTTTTTCATGATATAAAAAGTGACCAAAAATGCACAGACAGAGGTGTCAGCAGACAGCACGGTGGGCTTATGGGGCCAGGATCACACTATAGAATCTCCAACTGGAATTCCGCTTAGGAATTTTAGTTGGAAATTAAGGTACAGCTAAATCCCACTGCTTTCAATGGGATTCCCCTGCATAGTACACTACGGAATTTCAACGGTGGACATTTGGCCGCTGTAACTCCGCGGCCAAAAGAATTAACTTGTTCATTGTTATGATGGAATCTGCTCCACAGACAGTGCTGTCTATGGGGGGCGGTAAAGTCTTTGCGGTCCTAGTGCTGAGTGATTTCAGTCGGCTCTGGCAACACTCGGAATCTCTGGTCAGAATTTTTTAGCCTGAGATTCTCAGTGTGAACTTGGCCATAAAGAGTAAGTCTGTGAGATAAATGGAATAGAGGTGCCTATATACCTTTTACTAAAGCCAGCTGAACCAGACACCTTCAGCAGAGTACACCTTCTACGATGTATGTCTGGTCACAGAGAAACAGTAAAAGTAGAGGGAAGGGTTGGACATATTGAATTTTCACTAACCAACCCTATTTTCTTTTGACGGAAAAGCTGATGCCAGAGAACACATGAATGTTTGCTCGTGTTCAACATTCTTGTGTATGAGGGGAGTCAGGAGAGATAACTGTCAGCCAATTGAAATTGAAAATGTCCAGTCATTTAAAGGAAAGGGCTGAAAAGATGTACCTGGCAAAGTATTTTACAGTCCTTAACGGACTAATTTTTTTATTAGTCCGTAAGGACTGTAAAATACTTTGCCAGGTAAAACACTCAAGAAAAATAGATATTTTCTGACTACTATCTGGTTTTAGGCATCCTCCATCGTATGCATTTGTAGGCTGGGAATCGCCCATAGCAACGGACCACAAGTGCAGGATCTGCCCCCCAGCATAAATGCACATCCGCATTTGGGGTTGAGCACCTCCTGCCATCTTATGCCTACTGAGGAAAGGGACATTTTTATTTACAAGTGCTCTGAAAGCGTCTAGGTGTTTTCTAACAAATTTTATTGTATCACCGATACCTATTGAGCACACATTTACCTGAGGACTTCTAGACTAGCCCGAAAGCAGCCAATGGTTCTTATCCAGCCAGCCGTATTATCCTGATCCAGCATCCAGGTAATCTTGCCGATTGCCTGTGACTTCACACGCCATAGGACGCCACGAGGTCCGTATCCAGAAGCCGCCTGTTACCATCTATCGGCGAGCACCTTGGGAGCGGCATAATTCTAATTGCATCTCGGTCTGCCGCGGTAACGCATGCCAGCGTTGTGCACCACCCAAGTATTGCGGACCTCACCTGAGCCATCCACCAGGCTGGTAACTATATTTCTATCTTATCATCATATCAGGACTTTAAATACGGGACTCTAAATACGGGACATTCTATCATTGTCTGGATTATCAGATACCGGATTACCGGAAAAACTAATCTTCTCTATGAATATAGTACTAGCTATCGGTGTTTATTAAGTTGTGATATTATTTCATATTACCTCTGCACAAGGACCCTGTGCTATGAGGTTTAATTTGCTTTCATTTGCTTATATTTGTATTTTAATAAATGTTATACTATTTGCATCATATAATTGAAGCACAGTCTTAATTTAATTTATCCAACCAGTTATATTTATGTATCAGTTTTTCTGATACTAGCTTTGAGGGGTTGGTTTATGTTTAATTTTTACTGTATTACCCAACACCAGGTGTTGGTGTACAACCTCCTTACCTCAGCTAGTTACTTGTGAGCTGCACATCCCCTTTCTTCTTTTTTGCAGATTTGTAAATTAATTCTATAAAAAAAATCTTAATCCTTCCAGTACTTATTAGCTGCTGAATACTACAGAGGAAATTCTTCTCTTTTTGGAACACAGTGCTCTCTGCTGACATCATGAGCACAGTGCTCTCTGCTGACATCTCTGTCCATTTTAGGAACTGTCCAGAGCAGCATATGTTTGCTATGGGGATTTTCTCCTACTCTGGACAGTTATTAAAATGGACAGAGATGTCAGCAGAGAGCACTGTGCTCATGATGTCAGCAGAGAGCACTGTGTTCCAAAAAGAGAAGAATTTCCTCTGTAGTATTCTGTAGCTAATAATTACTGTAAGGATTAAGATTTTTTTTGTAATAGAAGTAATTTACAAATCTGTTTTACTTTCTGCCACCAGTTGATTTAAAAAAAAAAAAAAAAGTTTTGCATCGGAGTACCCCTTTAAGGCACACCTATGAGGCCAGCAACATATCAGCCAACTTGGGTGGGGCTCATGGCCTGCCTGTCTCCCTTCTCCCATTGTATGTGTGCTCAGGCTCAGTCACACTGGAGGTAACCTGGGAGCAGTGTGTGCTGCTGTAATTGCCCATTGGCCCCTGGTTTTGCTTATCATGCACAGGTAGGTTAGTGTTAGGTCCCGTGCCACTTGAGAAACCTTGGCGTTGGTGTGCGGGCTCAGGTATGTCCTTCATATAATGATATACTGGCTAATGTCTCAATTTTACATCAGTTTTGAGGGTTAATCAATGTCATTGTGTACATTCACCACAGTAGTGCACCTAAATTCCTGTAGTGTTGTTGTATTCTATATGTCCACACCTATTCATCTGGTGAGGGATGCCACTGTGGTACTTGTGGTCGTTTGCAAGCATCCTGCATTGTATGCATTTTTATGCTGGGGATCACCCAGAGCAACAGACCAGAAGTGCAGGATCTGCCCCCCAGCATAAATGCACATCTGCATTTGGGATTGAGCACCTCCTGCCATTTTAGACCAAGTCTAAGTAGTAGCCTACTATCTGGTTTTATTACATCTACAAGGTGGGCCATTTATATGGATACACCTTAATAAAATGGGAATGGTTGGTGATATTAACTTCCTGTTTGTGGCACATTAGTATATGTGAGGGGGAAACTTTTCAAGATGGGTGGTGACCATGGTGGTCATTTTGAAGTCGGCCATTTTGAATCCAACTTTTGTTTTTTCAATAGGAAGAGGGTCATGTGACACATCAAAATTATTATTATTTCACAAGAAAAACAATGATGTGCTTGGTTTTAACGTATCTTTTTTCTGACCACTTATAAAATGTGTTCAATGTGCTGCCCATTGTGTTGGATTGTCAATGCAACCCTCTTCACACACTGATAGCAACACCGCAGGAGAAATGTTAGCACAGGCTTCTAGTATCCGTAGTTTCAGGTGCTGTAGAATGGGCAAAACAAAAATTGGAACAGGACCCTCAGTTTACGCAGAAGATTTTGTTCAGTGATGAGGCAAACTTTTATGTGAATAGTGAAGTTAACAAACAAAACCACCACAATTGGTCTGACACTAACCCACATTGGATAGATCCCTCCAAGACTGTTGGAACACAAAAATTGATGGAATGGTGTGGTATATGGGGTACAAATATAGTGGGGCCATTCTTCATCAATGGAAACCTCAAGGCCACTGGATATGCAAAATTGCTACATGATGATGTGTTTCCATCTTTATGCACTGAAGCTGGCACGTTCCCTGAGTTTTTCCAGCAAGATGGTGCACCACCACATTATGGGTGTCAGGTCCGAGCATTCCTAGATGAACAGTTTCCTGGAAATGGGATTGGTCATCCTGGGACAGTTGAATGGCCCCCAAGGTCTCCCGATCTCACCCCCTTAGACTTTTATCTTTGGTCATCTGAAGGCAATTGTCTATGCTGTGAAGATACGAGATGTGCAGCACCTGAAAATACGGATACTGGAAGTTTGTGCTAGTATTTCTCCTGCGGTGTTGCTATCAGTGTGTGAAGAGTGGGAAAAGAGGGTTGCATTGACAATCCAACACAATGGGCAGCACATTGAACACATTTTATAAGTGGTCAGAAACTTGTAAATAACTCATGAAAAAATAAAGGTACGTTAAAACCAAGCACATCATTGTTTTTCTTGTGCAATTCCCAATAAGTTTGATGTGTCACATGACCCTCTTCCTATTGAAAAAACAAAAGTTGGATTCAAAATAGCTGACTTCAAAATGGCCGCAATGGTCACCCCCCATCTTGAAAAGTTTCCCCCCTCACATATACTTATGTGCCACAAACAGGAAGTTAATATCACCAACCATTCCCATTTTATTAAGGTGTATCCATATAAATGGCCCACCCTGTAGATGTAATAAAATCAGAAAGTAGGCTACTACTTAGACTTGGTCTAAAATGGCAGGAGGTGCTCAATCCCAAATGCAGATGTGCATTTATGCTGGGGGGCAGATCCCAATTCCCAATTATTAAGGTGTATCCATATAAATGGCCCACCCTGTACTCTGGCGAATATTGACAGTACATAGGTCCAAAGTATGCTGCTTTCTATCTCTTAAGATTAATAATCTGAAAGTTGTCATCGGTAATATAAAATACCGGATGTTAGGGTGGCATACCTTTTGCCTGTGTTCCATAAAATGTTGCAACTAGAGATGAATTGTCCATTTGGCTTAAAGGTGTTTTCTGCCCCTATACATGTTTTATAGGGGATAGGGGATAACTTGTCTGATCACGAGGAGGTCCGGCCACTGGAACCCCCGTGATCTCCTGTCCGGTGTTGCAGCGTTACAGACACGGAAGCCTGGGGCTTCTGTGATCGCGACGACATGCCATGCCCCCGCCATTCATGTCAATGGAAGGGGGTGTGACGGCTAGTACAGAGCCGTCATGACCTCGGAAGCCCCAGGCCTTTGTGCCTATAATACAGCAGCACCAGTCTGGGACCCCCCGCGATCAGACATTTTATCCCCTATGTCATATACAGTGGCTAAAATTTGTATCCATGTTGCATTATGATTGTTTACCATTCGCTACTGGTGATATATGTCCTACATAAATGTCCATCGGAATGCACAACTTTTAATTCCATTACCCTTATCTGTGGTAGTTTAACATTCCAAAGAATCCATCCTGTTTGATCAAACTACCAGGAGATGACAGTCTACGCTATTGCATCCAGTGGCCAGTTGGGGGCAATTGACATAACTGTGCCAATTAATGGACACTGTTTGCCTGGATGGTAAATTTGATACCTTCACCAGCCGAAAAGACTCCAAGACCTGGTGTCAATAGATGACAGAGAGGTATGGGAAGTAGCCCCCCTGTGAAAATGCCATGTCTCCCTATGTTAAATATAGGGGTCAGGGAAGTATGTCCGCAGCTCTCATCTTATACGGTTAGATTGCCCATCATACTACCTTTTTAAAATGAGTCCTCACATGACCCTTGTGTATTGATCCCTGCCTGAACTGTATGCACTGGGTAAATCATACACAATAAGGGGGTGATGTCAGGTACCCCTAGAAAGAGGATTTGATGGAGAACCCAAATATAAGAAAATGATGTGGGTGAATGGTCCATGATAGAAGATAGAGGACATTCCTTATTCTTTGAGCATAAAAGTATCATAAGGAAGTGGGCAACATCTATCTTTCCTCCTTGTCCCGCCCAGGGGCTGAACATAGAGGGATCACCTGTCCATAGCAGGGTATGAAACTACAGACCTGGGGGGGCTAGAGTGCGCTTGGGGACAGGATCTAATTTTGGATGCCAGACACCATTTCCTACCAGACCCTGTGAAATAGAACTCTGTAACTTTCTAGTTTTTTCCCATTTATTTTTTTGTCTCATTAATATCTGTTTTTATATGTACTGTGAATATTTTTCTTTCATAATAAAACATTCATTTATTAAGTCCCGCCTTATGTCTGGTAAAACGAACGCACATTGGCCCAGATTTATCGAATAATTTCTATGGTAGAGCTATTTTCCCATGTTTATTTGGGTGTTGGGTTTGACTAGCGTGCATCGTATTTATCAAGAAGGTGCAGCAGGATGATGAATTTTGCGCAGCTCTGCTTTGGTGGGAAAAGCTCAACCACATACACTTTTTCTAGACTTTTTCTTGTGAGGGAGGGAAGTAGACACTTTCCCGGGTACTGAATTTGACAGGTTAGGTGTTTTTACTTACTTTCACAGAGCTGCCGGGACATTTTTTGTTGCATTTTAGATGCTACAATCAAATTTGATTGCGGTGTCTAAGGGGTTAAAGTCGGGCATCACCGTGATCGGTGATGTCTGGCATTAGAGATGGGTCCTGGTGGCAAATAGCTGCCAGGATCACCCAGCTATGACCCGCACTCAGCTCCTGAGCACGTGTCATAGAAGGGGAGTGGGACATTGTCGTCCACAAGAGGTTAAAGGCTGAAGGTAGAAGTGATTCTCATGCCAACTGGTAGGTGGTGTAGCTCTGTTGTTACGCCGAGCGCTCCGGGTTCCCGCTCCTCCCCGGAGCGCTCGCTTCACCTCCTCCGCTGCAGCGCTCCGGTCACGTCCTCTGACCCGGGGCGCTGCGATCCTGCTGCTAGCCGGGATGCGATTCGCGATGCGGGTAGCGCCCGCTCGCGATGCGCACCCCGGCTCCCCTACCTGACTCGCTCCCCGTCTGTTCTGTCCCGGCGCGCGCGGCCCCGCTCCCTAGGGCGCGCGCGCGCCGGGTCTCTGCGATTTAAAGGGCCACTGCGCCGCTGATTGGCGCAGTGGTTCCAATTAGGGTTATCACCTGTGCACTCCCTATATTACCTCACTTCCCTTGCACTCCCTTGCCGGATCTTGTTGCCTTAATGCCAGTGAAAGCGTTCCTTGGGTGTCCCTTGCCAGTGTTTCCAGACCTTCTGCCGTTGCCCCTGACTACGATCCTTGCTGCCTGCCCCGACCTTCTGCTACGTCCGACCTTGCTTCTGCCTACTCCCTTGTACCGCGCCTATCTTCAGCAGCCAGAGAGGTGAGCCGTTGCTAGTGGATACGACCTGGTCACTACCGCCGCAGCAAGACCATCCCGCTTTGCGGCGGGCTCTGGTGAAAACCAGTAGTGACTTAGAACCGGTCCACTAGCACGGTCCACGCCAATCCCTCTCTGGCACAGAGGGTCCACTACCTGCCAGCCGGCATCGTGACAGTAGATCCGGCCATGGATCCCGCTGAAGTTCCTCTGCCAGTTGTCGCTGACCTCACCACGGTGGTCGCCCAGCAGTCACAACAGATTGCGCAACAAGGCCAACAGCTGTCTCAACTGACCGTTATGCTACAACAGTTGCTACCACAGCTTCAGCAGTCATCTCCTCCGCCAGCTCCTGCACCTCCTCCGCAGCGAGTGGCCGCTCCTGGGATACGCTTATCCTTGCCGGATAAATTTGATGGGGACTCTAAGTTTTGCCGTGGCTTCCTTTCCCAATGTTCCCTGCATCTGGAGATGATGTCGGACCTGTTTCCCACTGAAAGGTCTAAGGTGGCTTTCGTAGTCAGTCTTCTGTCCGGAAAAGCCCTGTCATGGGCCACACCGCTCTGGGACCGCAATGACCCCGTCACTGCCTCTGTACACTCCTTCTTCTCGGAAATCCGAAGTGTCTTTGAGGAACCTGCCCGAGCCTCTTCTGCTGAGACTGCCCTGTTGAACCTGGTCCAGGGTAATTCTTCCGTTGGCGAGTATGCCGTACAATTCCGTACACTTGCTTCAGAATTGTCCTGGAATAATGAGGCCCTCTGCGCGACCTTCAAAAAAGGCCTATCCAGCAACATTAAAGATGTTCTGGCCGCACGAGAAATTCCTGCTAATCTACATGAACTTATTCACCTAGCCACTCGCATTGACATGCGTTTTTCTGAAAGGCGTCAGGAACTCCGCCAAGATATGGACTCTGTTCGCACGAGGCGTTTCGTCTCCTCGGCTCCTCTCTCCTCTGGTCCCCTGCAAACTGTTCCTGTGCCTCCCGCCGTGGAGGCTATGCAGGTCGACCGGTCTCGCCTGACACCTCAAGAGAGGACACGACGCCGTATGGAGAACCTCTGCCTGTACTGTGCTAGTACCGAACACTTCCTGAGGGATTGTCCTATCCGTCCTCCCCGCCTGGAAAGACGTACGCTGACTCCGCACAAAGGTGAGACAGTCCTTGATGTCTACTCTGCTTCTCCACGTCTTACTGTGCCTGTGCGGATGTCTGCTTCTGCCTTCTCCTTCTCTACAGTGGCCTTCTTGGACTCTGGTTCTGCAGGAAATTTTATTTTGGCCTCTCTCGTCAACAGGTTCAACATCCCAGTGACCAGTCTCGCCAGACCCCTCTACATCAATTGTGTAAATAATGAAAGATTGGACTGTACCATACGTTTCCGCACGGAGCCCCTTCTTATGAGCATCGGATCTCATCATGAGAGGATTGAACTTTTGGTCCTCCCCAATTGCACCTCGGAGATTCTCCTTGGACTTCCTTGGCTTCAACTTCATTCCCCAACCCTGGATTGGTCCACTGGGGAGATCAAGAGTTGGGGGTCCTCTTGTTCCAAGAACTGTCTAAAACCGGTTCCCAGTAACCCTTGCCGTCACTCTGTGGTTCCTCCAGTAACCGGTCTCCCTAAGGCCTATATGGACTTCGCGGATGTTTTCTGCAAAAAACAAGCTGAGACTCTACCTCCTCACAGGCCTTATGATTGCCCTATCGACCTCCTCCCGGGTACTACTCCACCCCGGGGCAGAATTTATCCTCTCTCTGCCCCAGAGACTCTTGCCATGTCCGAATACGTCCAGGAGAATCTAAAAAAGGGCTTTATCCGTAAATCCTCCTCTCCTGCCGGAGCCGGATTTTTCTTTGTCTCCAAAAAAGATGGCTCCCTACGTCCTTGCATTGACTACCGCGGTCTTAATAAAATCACGGTTAAGAACCGCTACCCCTTACCCCTCATCTCTGAACTCTTTGATCGCCTCCAAGGTGCCCACATCTTCACTAAATTGGACTTAAGAGGCGCCTATAACCTCATCCGCATCAGAGAGGGGGACGAGTGGAAAACGGCATTTAACACCAGAGATGGACACTTTGAGTATCTGGTCATGCCCTTTGGACTGTGCAATGCCCCTGCCGTCTTCCAAGACTTTGTCAATGAAATTTTTCGTGATCTATTATACTCCTGTGTTGTGGTATATCTGGACGATATCCTAATTTTTTCTGCCAATCTAGAAGAACACCGCCAGCATGTCCGTATGGTTCTTCAGAGACTTCGTGACAACCAACTCTATGCCAAAATTGAGAAATGTCTGTTTGAATGCCAATCTCTTCCTTTTCTAGGATATTTGGTCTCTGGCCAGGGACTACAGATGGATCCAGACAAACTCTCTGCCGTCTTAAATTGGCCACGCCCCTCCGGACTCCGTGCTATCCAACGCTTTTTGGGGTTCGCCAATTATTACAGGCAATTTATTCCACATTTTTCTACCATTGTGGCTCCTATCGTGGCTTTAACCAAGAAAAATGCTGATCCCAAGTCCTGGCCTCCTCAAGCAGAAGACTCCTTTAAACAACTCAAGTCTGCCTTTTCTTCGGCTCCCGTGCTCTCCAGACCTGACCCTTCCAAACCCTTCCTATTGGAGGTTGATGCCTCCTCAGTAGGAGCTGGAGCTGTTCTTCTACAAAAAAATCCTTCCGGGCATGCTGTCACTTGTGGTTTTTTCTCTAGGACCTTCTCTCCAGCGGAGAGGAACTACTCCATCGGGGATCGAGAGCTTCTAGCCATTAAATTAGCACTTGAGGAATGGAGGCATCTGCTGGAGGGATCAAGATTTCCTGTTATTATCTACACCGACCACAAGAACCTCTCCTACCTCCAGTCGGCCCAACGGCTGAATCCTCGCCAGGCCCGGTGGTCTCTGTTCTTTGCCCGATTTAATTTTGAGATTCACTTTCGTCCTGCCGATAAGAACATTAGAGCCGATGCTCTCTCTCGTTCCTCGGATGCCTCAGAAGTTGATCTCCCTCCGCAACACATCATTCCACCTGACTGCCTGATCTCCTCTTCTCCTGCCTCCATCAGGCAGACTCCTCCAGGAAAGACCTTTGTTTCTCCACGCCAACGCCTCGGAATCCTCAAATGGGGTCACTCCTCCCATCTCGCAGGTCATGCGGGCATCAAGAAATCTGTGCAACTCATCTCCCGCTTCTATTGGTGGCCGACTCTGGAGACGGATGTTGGGGACTTTGTGCGAGCCTGCACTATCTGTGCCCGGGATAAGACTCCTCGCCAGAAGCCCGCTGGTTTTCTTCATCCTCTGCCTGTCCCCGAACAGCCTTGGTCTCTGATTGGTATGGATTTTATTACTGATTTACCCCCTTCCCGTGGCAACACCGTTATTTGGGTGGTCGTTGATCGATTCTCCAAAATGGCACATTTCATTCCTCTTCCTGGTCTTCCTTCTGCGCCTCAGTTGGCTAAACAATTTTTTGTACACATTTTTCGTCTTCACGGGTTGCCTACGCAGATTGTCTCGGATAGAGGGGTCCAATTCGTGTCTAAATTCTGGAGAGCTCTCTGTAAACAACTCAAGATTAAATTAAATTTTTCCTCTGCATATCATCCCCAGTCCAATGGACAAGTAGAAAGAATTAACCAGATCCTGGGTGATTATTTGCGACATTTTGTTTCCTCCCGCCAGGATGACTGGGCAGATCTCCTTCCATGGGCCGAATTCTCGTATAACTTCAGGGTCTCTGAATCTTCCTCCAAATCCCCATTTTTCGTGGTGTACGGCCGTCACCCTCTTCCCCCCCTCCCTACCCCCTTGCCCTCTGGTCTGCCCGCTGTGGATGAAATTTCTCGTGACCTTTCCATTATATGGAGAGAGACCCAAAATTCTCTCTTACAGGCTTCTTCACGCATGAAGAGGTTCGCGGATAAGAAAAGAAGAGCTCCCCCCGTTTTTTCCCCTGGAGACAAGGTATGGCTCTCCGCTAAATATGTCCGCTTCCGTGTCCCTAGCTACAAGTTGGGACCACGCTATCTTGGTCCCTTCAAAATTTTGTGTCAAATTAATCCTGTCTCTTATAAACTTCTTCTTCCTCCTTCTCTTCGTATCCCTAATGCCTTTCACGTCTCTCTTCTCAAACCACTCATCCTCAACCGTTTTTCTCCCAAATCTGTTCCTCCCACTCCTGTTTCCGGCTCCTCGGACGTCTTCTCGGTCAAGGAGATTTTGGCTGCCAAAAAGGTCAGAGGGAAAAATTTTTTTTTAGTAGACTGGGAGGGTTGTGGTCCTGAAGAGAGATCCTGGGAACCTGAGGACAACATCCTTGACAAAAGTCTGCTCCTCAGGTTCTCAGGCTCCAAGAAGAGGGGGAGACCCAAGGGGGGGGGTACTGTTACGCCGAGCGCTCCGGGTTCCCGCTCCTCCCCGGAGCGCTCGCTTCACCTCCTCCGCTGCAGCGCTCCGGTCACGTCCTCTGACCCGGGGCGCTGCGATCCTGCTGCTAGCCGGGATGCGATTCGCGATGCGGGTAGCGCCCGCTCGCGATGCGCACCCCGGCTCCCCTACCTGACTCGCTCCCCGTCTGTTCTGTCCCGGCGCGCGCGGCCCCGCTCCCTAGGGCGCGCGCGCGCCGGGTCTCTGCGATTTAAAGGGCCACTGCGCCGCTGATTGGCGCAGTGGTTCCAATTAGGGTTATCACCTGTGCACTCCCTATATTACCTCACTTCCCTTGCACTCCCTTGCCGGATCTTGTTGCCTTAGTGCCAGTGAAAGCGTTCCTTGGGTGTCCCTTGCCAGTGTTTCCAGACCTTCTGCCGTTGCCCCTGACTACGATCCTTGCTGCCTGCCCCGACCTTCTGCTACGTCCGACCTTGCTTCTGCCTACTCCCTTGTACCGCGCCTATCTTCAGCAGCCAGAGAGGTGAGCCGTTGCTAGTGGATACGACCTGGTCACTACCGCCGCAGCAAGACCATCCCGCTTTGCGGCGGGCTCTGGTGAAAACCAGTAGTGACTTAGAACCGGTCCACTAGCACGGTCCACGCCAATCCCTCTCTGGCACAGAGGGTCCACTACCTGCCAGCCGGCATCGTGACATCTGTGCCTAAAAAAGTAACTTTGCGCACAAAATAGTGACTTTTGACAAAAGTCGCAAATGATAAATTCATGACCACTGCATGGTCAAAAAGAAAAAGTTCTACGGGTAGGCAAAAAGAGTGAAACTGTTTATATCAAAAGACGCATAAAAGTCTCTAAATATGCTGCTTGCGCCTGAACTGCGCCTGAACTGCGCCTAAACATAGAAAAAAAAATGCTCTAAAAGCAATGATAAATCTCCCCAATTGTCCTTGAAGAGAGCTAAGTTATAGTCTTAAATTTACTTACCTGTTCGGCTCCATTATAGATTTGGATTAATCTTTTTCCTGTTTGTATATATTACTGTGGATAGTAGATTATATTTGGGAATTGTAGCATATCCAGATTGGATTCATGGCTTCCTGTAGGCTTAAAATTGACAGGTGGTGGCAGCGATACCTTTCAATTGGGTGGTGTAAGAGGGATTTTTATCATTATTTTCGATCTAGTGTGGACAACTAGTGATTTTATAGATAACCCTACCACCCACTTGTGTCGGTTCGTGACAAACTGGTAAAGAGTCTGTGCTCAAAGGTTCAGGTGGAGCATCTGGTCACCAACCCTGACCGACCCCAGATGAATGGTTTGATTGAAAGTTTTAAGGGGACCTTGAAAAAAATGTGGAGAACATTTGTGGAGTCACAGGGGGAGAACTGGAGTCGATTCCTGTTGCATCCTCCCTTCGCTTTTAGGGAGGGTCCACAGGAATCCGCTAGCTTCTTCTCCTTTCAATTCCTCTATGGGTTTAGAGTGTGTGGCCCCTCGTCTCCGGTTCTAGAGGAGTGGGAAGAAAAGTTGGGTGCCCCTAGAATGTCTGTGGTCAGGTTTGTTTTGAGGTTTGGGGACTACATGCAGACCTTAATGGGGGAGGTGCCAGAGAGTGTGAATACTGATCAGTTGTTGCAGAAGCAGTGGTATGGCTGGGATACTCGAGAAAGAATGTATGAAGTGGGACAGAGAATGCTGTCATTGAGTGCCACAATTAAAAAAGTGTGCCATGCAATTATTTGGGCTTTGGGAGAATTACAGCCCTACCTGTACTGCCAAGTCAAATGGAAGACTAGGCAAAAGACGCAAGGTAGAGGCATGTGAGCCTCCTCCCAGTGTGTCTCTTATTGGGGGGAGGTGTCATATACAATGGCTAAAATAGGTATCCTTGTTGCATTGTGATTGTTTGTCATTCATTACTGGTGATATATGTCCTGCAAAATGTCAATCGGTATGAACAACTTTTAATTACAGTACCCTTATCTGTGGTAGTATAACATTCCAAAGAATCCATCCTGTTTGATCAAACTACCAGGAGATGACAGTCTACGCTATTGCATCCAGTGGCCAGTTGGGGGAAATTAACATAAGTGTGCCAATTAATGGACACTGTTTGCCTGGATGGTAATTTTGACACCTTCACCAGCCGAAAAGACTCCAAGACCTGGTGTCAATAGATGACAGAGAGGTATGGGAAGTAGCCCCCCTCTGAAAATGCCATGTCTTCCTATGTTAAATATATGGGTCAGGGAAGTATGGCCGCAGCCCCTATCTTATACGGTGAGATTCTCCATCATACTACCTTTAAAATTAGTCCTCACATGACCCTTGAGTATTGATCTCTGCCCGAACTGTATGCACTGGGTAAATTATACACAATAAGGGGGTGATGTCAGGTACCCCTAGAAAGAGGATTTGATGGAGAACCCAAATATCAGAAAAGCATGTGGGTGCCTGGACCATGATAGAAGATAGAGGACATTCCCTATTCTTTGAGCATAAAGGGATCATAAGAAAGTGGGCAACATCTATCTCTCCTCCTTGTCCCGCCCAGGGGCTGAACATAGAGAGATCACCTGTCCATAGCAGGGTATAAAACTACAGGCCTGGGGGGACTAGGGTGCGCTTGCATGGGGGACAAGAATTTATTTTGGATGCCAGATACCAATTCCCACCAGACCCCATGGAATAGAACTCTGTAACTTTTTGTAAGTAAGGATTCTAGTTTTTTCCAATTTATTTTTATTTTCTGTGTGGTGAAACTTTGTCATGTTAATATACATAATATATGTACTGTGAATATTTTTCTTTCATAAAAAATCATTCATTTATTAAGTCCCGCCTTATGTCTGGTAAAATGGATGCACATTGTCCTTGAAGAGAGCTTAGTTATAGTCTTAAATATATGTACCTGTTTGGCTACATTATAGATTTGGATTAATTGTTTTCCTGTTTTGATATACTACTGGGGATAGTAGACTATATTTGGGAATTGTAGCATATTCAGATTGAATTGATAGCTTCCTGTCGGCTTGAAATTGACAGGCGGTGGCAGCGATACCTCTAAATTGGGTGGTGTAAGAAGGATAATTATCATTATTTTCAGTCTAGTGCAGACAAATAGTGATTTTATAGATAATCCTACCACCCGCTCATGTCGGATCGTGACACCCTATCCTTTCAAAAGGGAAAACATGTCTAGGGGCAGAGTACCCCTTTAAGCCAAATGCTTATCTTTGGGGCTGTTCACATGGTCAAATACACATTTATTGCAAAAACTACTTTTCTTCGTTTAAACAGAATACACCTATTGAAGTCTATTGAGATGGGTCATTTGTGTTTGTACTTGATCTGTATTGCATCCGTACTTTATCAGAATTTTCATTTATTTTATCATCTTGTTTTTAGGTGTTATTCAATTTGCTTTCCAGAAGACACACATCAGTTTTTACTGAAGAATATACAGATGCAATACTAATGAAATACTGATCAAATATGGATGGTAATTCATCTAACGTAAGTCTGTTATGGATTCATATTTGTTACGCCGAGCGCTCCGGGTCCCCGCTCCTCCCCGGAGCGCTCGCTTCACTCTCCCCGCGGCAGCGCTCCGGTCACGTCCTCTGACCCGGGGCGCTGCGATTCCGCTGCCAGCCGGGATGCGATTCGCGATGCGGGTAGCGCCCGCTCGCGATGCGCACCCCGGCTCCCCTACCTGACTCGCTCTCCGTCTGTTCTGTCCCGGCGCGCGCGGCCCCGCTCCCTAGGGCGCGCGCGCGCCGGGTCTCTGCGATTTAAAGGGCCACTGCGCCGCTGATTGGCGCAGTGGTCCCAATTAGTGTGTTCACCTGTGCACTTCCCTATATCACCTCACTTCCCCTGCACTCCCTTGCCGGATCTTGTTGCCTTAGTGCCAGTGAAAGCGTTCCTTGTGTGTTCCTTGCCTGTGTTTCCAGACCTTCTGCCGTTGCCCCTGACTACGATCCTTGCTGCCTGCCCCGACCTTCTGCTACGTCCGACCTTGCTTTTGCCTACTCCCTTGTACCGCGCCTATCTTCAGCAGCCAGAGAGGTGAGCCGTTGCTAGTGGATACGACCTGGTCACTACCGCCGCAGCAAGACCATCCCGCTTTGCGGCGGGCTCTGGTGAAAACCAGTAGTGGCTTAGAACCGGTCCACTAGCACGGTCCACGCCAATCCCTCTCTGGCACAGAGGATCCACTACCTGCCAGCCGGCATCGTGACAGTAGATCCGGCCATGGATCCCGCTGAAGTTCCTCTGCCAGTTGTCGCTGACCTCACCACGGTGGTCGCCCAGCAGTCACAACAGATAGCGCAACAAGGCCAACAGCTGTCTCAACTGACCGTTATGCTACAACAGTTACTACCACAGCTTCAGCAGTCATCTCCTCCGCCAGCTCCTGCACCTCCTCCGCAGCGAGTGGCCGCTCCTGGGATACGCTTATCCTTGCCGGATAAATTTGATGGGGACTCTAAGTTTTGCCGTGGCTTTCTTTCCCAATGTTCCCTGCATCTGGAGATGATGTCGGACCTGTTTCCCACTGAAAGGTCTAAGGTGGCTTTCGTAGTCAGCCTTCTGTCCGGAAAAGCCCTGTCATGGGCCACACCGCTCTGGGACCGCAATGACCCCGTCACTGCCTCTGTACACTCCTTCTTCTCGGAAATCCGAAGTGTCTTTGAGGAACCTGCCCGAGCCTCTTCTGCTGAGACTGCCCTGTTGAACCTGGTCCAGGGTAATTCTTCCGTTGGCGAGTATGCCGTACAATTCCGTACTCTTGCTTCAGAATTGTCCTGGAATAATGAGGCCCTCTGCGCGACCTTCAAAAAAGGCCTATCCAGCAACATTAAAGATGTTCTGGCCGCACGAGAAATTCCTGCTAATCTACATGAACTTATTCACCTAGCCACTCGCATTGACATGCGTTTTTCCGAAAGGCGTCAGGAACTCCGCCAAGATATGGACTCTGTTCGCACGAGGCGTTTCTTCTCCTCGGCTCCTCTCTCCTCTGGTCCCCTGCAATCTGTTCCTGTGCCTCCCGCCGTGGAGGCTATGCAGGTCGACCGGTCTCGCCTGACACCTCAAGAGAGGACACGACGCCGTATGGAGAACCTCTGCCTGTACTGTGCTAGTACCGAACACTTCCTAAGAGATTGTCCTATCCGTCCTCCCCGCCTGGAAAGACGTACGCTGACTCCGCACAAAGGTGAGACAGTCCTTGATGTCTACTCTGCTTCTCCACGTCTTACTGTGCCTGTGCGGATGTCTGCCTCTGCCTTCTCCTTCTCTACAGTGGCCTTCTTGGACTCAGGATCTGCAGGAAATTTTATTTTGGCCTCTCTCGTCAACAGGTTCAACATCCCGGTGACCAGTCTCGCCAGACCCCTCTACATCAATTGTGTAAATAATGAAAGATTGGACTGTACCATACGTTTCCGCACGGAGCCCCTTCTTATGAGCATCGGATCTCATCATGAGAGGATTGAACTTTTGGTCCTCCCCAATTGCACCTCGGAAATTCTCCTTGGACTTCCCTGGCTTCAACTTCATTCCCCTACCCTGGATTGGTCCACTGGGGAGATCAAGAGTTGGGGGTCCTCTTGTTCCAAGAACTGTCTAAAACCGGTTCCCAGTAACCCTTGCCGTAACTCTGTGGTTCCTCCAGTAACCGGTCTCCCTAAGGCCTATATGGACTTCGCGGATGTTTTCTGCAAAAAACAAGCTGAGACTCTACCTCCTCACAGGCCTTATGATTGCCCTATCGACCTCCTCCCGGGCACTACTCCACCCCGGGGCAGAATTTATCCTCTCTCTGCCCCAGAGACTCTTGCCATGTCCGAATACGTCCAGGAGAATCTAAAAAAGGGCTTTATCCGTAAATCCTCCTCTCCTGCCGGAGCCGGATTTTTCTTTGTGTCCAAAAAAGATGGCTCCCTACGTCCTTGCATTGACTACCGCGGTCTTAATAAAATCACGGTTAAGAACCGCTACCCCTTACCCCTCATCTCTGAACTCTTTGATCGCCTCCAAGGTGCCCACATCTTCACTAAATTGGACTTAAGAGGCGCCTATAACCTCATCCGCATCAGAGAGGGGGACGAGTGGAAAACGGCATTTAACACCAGAGATGGACACTTTGAGTATCTGGTCATGCCCTTTGGACTGTGCAACGCCCCTGCCGTCTTCCAAGACTTTGTCAATGAAATTTTTCGTGATCTGTTATACTCCTGTGTTGTTGTATATCTGGACGATATCCTAATTTTTTCTGCCAATCTAGAAGAACACCGCCAGCATGTCCGTATGGTTCTTCAGAGACTTCGTGACAACCAACTCTATGCCAAAATTGAGAAATGTCTGTTTGAATGCCAATCTCTTCCTTTTCTAGGATATTTGGTCTCTGGCCAGGGACTACAGATGGATCCAGACAAACTCTCTGCCGTCTTGGATTGGCCACGCCCCTCCGGACTCCGTGCTATCCAACGCTTTTTGGGGTTCGCCAATTATTACAGGCAGTTTATTCCACATTTTTCTACCATTGTGGCTCCTATCGTGGCTTTAACCAAAAAAAATGCTGATCCCAAGTCCTGGCCTCCTCAAGCAGAAGACGCCTTTAAACGACTCAAGTCTGCCTTTTCTTCGGCTCCCGTCCTCTCCAGACCTGACCCTTCCAAACCCTTCCTATTGGAGGTTGATGCCTCCTCAGTGGGAGCTGGAGCTGTTCTTCTACAAAAAAATTCTTCCGGGCATGCTGTCACTTGTGGTTTTTTCTCTAGGACCTTCTCTCCAGCGGAGAGGAACTACTCCATCGGGGATCGAGAGCTTCTAGCCATTAAATTAGCACTTGAGGAATGGAGGCATCTGCTGGAGGGATCAAGTTCTCCTGTTATTATCTACACCGACCACAAGAACCTCTCCTACCTCCAGTCTGCCCAACGGCTGAATCCTCGCCAGGCCCGGTGGTCTCTGTTCTTTGCCCGATTTAATTTTGAGATTCACTTTCGTCCTGCCGATAAGAACATTAGGGCCGATGCTCTCTCTCGTTCCTCGGATGCCTCAGAAGTTGAACTCTCTCCGCAACACATCATTCCACCTGACTGCCTGATCTCCACTTCTCCTGCCTCCATCAGGCAGACTCCTCCAGGAAAGACCTTTGTTTCTCCTCGCCAACGCCTCGGAATCCTCAAATGGGGTCACTCCTCCCATCTCGCAGGTCATGCGGGTATCAAGAAATCTGTGCAACTCATCTCCCGCTTCTATTGGTGGCCGACTCTGGAGACGGATGTTGTGGACTTTGTGCGAGCCTGCACTATCTGTGCCCGGGATAAGACTCCTCGCCAGAAGCCCGCTGGTTTTCTTCATCCTCTGCCTGTCCCCGAACAGCCTTGGTCTCTGATTGGTATGGATTTTATTACTGATTTACCCCCTTCCCGTGGCAACACTGTTATTTGGGTGGTCGTTGATCGATTCTCCAAAATGGCACATTTCATCCCTCTTCCTGGTCTTCCTTCTGCGCCTCAGTTGGCTAAACAATTTTTTGTACACATTTTTCGTCTTCACGGGTTGCCTACGCAGATTGTCTCGGATAGAGGCGTCCAATTCGTGTCTAAATTCTGGAGGGCTCTCTGTAAACAACTCAAGATTAAATTAAATTTTTCTTCTGCATATCATCCCCAGTCCAATGGACAAGTAGAAAGGATTAACCAGATCTTGGGTGATTATTTGCGACATTTTGTTTCCTCCCGCCAGGATGACTGGGCAGATCTCCTCCCATGGGCCGAATTCTCGTATAACTTCAGGGTCTCTGAGTCTTCCTCCAAATCCCCATTTTTCGTGGTGTACGGCCGTCACCCTCTTCCCCCCCTCCCTACTCCCTTGCCCTCTGGTCTGCCCGCTGTGGATGAAATTTCTCGTGACCTTTCCATCATATGGAGAGAGACCCAAAATTCTCTCTTACAGGCTTCATCACGCATGAAGAAGTTCGCGGATAAGAAAAGAAGAGCTCCCCCCGTTTTTTCCCCTGGAGACAAGGTATGGCTCTCCGCTAAATATGTCCGCTTCCGTGTCCCTAGCTACAAGTTGGGACCACGCTATCTTGGTCCTTTCAAAATTTTGTGTCAAATTAATCCTGTCTCTTATAAACTTCTTCTTCCTCCCTCTCTTCGTATCCCTAATGCCTTTCACGTCTCTCTTCTCAAACCACTCATCCTCAACCGTTTTTCTCCCAAATCTGTTCCTCCCACTCCTGTTTCTGGCTCCTCGGACATCTTCTCGGTCAAAGAAATTTTAGCTGCCAAAAAGGTCAGAGGGAAAAATTTTTTTTTAGTGGACTGGGAGGGTTGTGGTCCTGAAGAGAGATCCTGGGAACCTGAGGACAACATCCTAGACAAAAGTCTGCTCCTCAGGTTCTCAGGCTCTAAGAAGAGGGGGAGACCCAAGGGGGGGGGGGTACTGTTACGCCGAGCGCTCCGGGTCCCCGCTCCTCCCCGGAGCGCTCGCTTCACTCTCCCCGCGGCAGCGCTCCGGTCACGTCCTCTGACCCGGGGCGCTGCGATTCCGCTGCCAGCCGGGATGCGATTCGCGATGCGGGTAGCGCCCGCTCGCGATGCGCACCCCGGCTCCCCTACCTGACTCGCTCTCCGTCTGTTCTGTCCCGGCGCGCGCGGCCCCGCTCCCTAGGGCGCGCGCGCGCCGGGTCTCTGCGATTTAAAGGGCCACTGCGCCGCTGATTGGCGCAGTGGTCCCAATTAGTGTGTTCACCTGTGCACTTCCCTATATCACCTCACTTCCCCTGCACTCCCTTGCCGGATCTTGTTGCCTTAGTGCCAGTGAAAGCGTTCCTTGTGTGTTCCTTGCCTGTGTTTCCAGACCTTCTGCCGTTGCCCCTGACTACGATCCTTGCTGCCTGCCCCGACCTTCTGCTACGTCCGACCTTGCTTTTGCCTACTCCCTTGTACCGCGCCTATCTTCAGCAGCCAGAGAGGTGAGCCGTTGCTAGTGGATACGACCTGGTCACTACCGCCGCAGCAAGACCATCCCGCTTTGCGGCGGGCTCTGGTGAAAACCAGTAGTGGCTTAGAACCGGTCCACTAGCACGGTCCACGCCAATCCCTCTCTGGCACAGAGGATCCACTACCTGCCAGCCGGCATCGTGACAATATTATGGACATATTTTCATACTGTCATGGGAAACTGGCCTAATTTATAAACGTTTCTCATATGCAATATCTCTAATCAAACTAAGTCTATCACAGCTATAATGGTTGGAAGGGGCTTATAACCATCAATGTCCATAGCCACAGATCACTGTCAGTCTGTCCCTAGCATATATTCCCCTATGTGTTTGTTTTTTTCATTAGGAAAATAAACACTTTTAGTAGTCATAGTGGGCATCTCTGTGGTCTAAAGAAATACCTGTACAAAGCTTTCTTATTAGACTGCACAATTTTATTGTATCTATCATGATTGCCGAATATGCTTGCATACCATGGGTGATTTTTGTTTTGCAGAACATTCAGACAGAAGGGTTAAAGGGCCCTGGTAGAAAAGTGCAGGGTAGCATGCTGAAGATAGATAACATTAGCACTGTTGTACCATCAGAGGTAGGCTTCATAGGCCCATGTACAGTACATAAATAAGCCATTAGTCAAGACACACAATTTCTGGCAACAAGAAAGAATTTACTTAAGTGCAATAAACACTTTAGAAAAATAGGGGTTTTCAGCTTCTACCCCTTTTTGCATTCCTACTTTGAGAATTATCAGCTCTTCCCCGGAACACAGGCAATCTAGAACTTAGAAGGCCTGCAGTTTAAGGGAAATTATTGAACCATGCATTAGAAGCAATGTCATCCCACTTTTGCCTTAACCATGTAATTTCTGAGAGAGTCTCTGGTTTATCTGCAAACAGATAATTGTGGGCAAGCATGTGAACAGTGGGTTAAGGATGCATTTTACCCAGAACAAAATGCCTGTCACAGATTACAAGGAATATGTAGCTCTTAGTGTAATATTGTACATTTAAGAGCGCAGTAGTGCAGAGGGACTACACAAGGTACATGCTCGGAATTACTCTACTTTCAAAGTGCTTTTAAGTGTATTCTCAATTGCCTCATTTGTACCTGTCTTCAGGTGCCTGGTCTTCCATTTGCTGTGATAGATAGATAGATAGATAGATAGATAGATAGATAGATAGATAGATAGATAGATGGATGGATGGATGGATGGATGGATGGATAGATAGAATATACTATAGACAGATACTAGTAAAAATAAAATGTAGTAAAAAAAATGTTGAAAGAAAATGGGTGGTCTTTTCAAAGGGATACTCTGTTAGAGGTACACATATATGGAGGAGCATCTTTTGCTCACGATCCCTCTATTTTATCACAGTTGTCAGGGATTTACCTTGCCACAATAAAGTGGTAACTACAGTCTCCTTATTCCTCTGCCACTGGCGCTGCTTGGTTGCTACGGCTGCCAGCCCCGATGGCTGTGGGCATAGCTAGCTTATTAGACAACGGAGGCGCTAGGCCCATTAGGCTTGGCATTGGCATTACACACTGTTTGTTATCACTAGACTTAAAAGGGTGGGTTCTGGCCACAGCTGCCTGTGATTGGAGTCTCTGTCGTCACTAGCATCTAAAAAAAGACAGAGAGGGAGCGCTCCATAGTGTAATATCGCCAAATTGTGCAAGACGCTCAATGTGAATTAGCGCTTACCAAATTAGGTTGTGCACCGGCCAGCACAACATGGATAAAGGTGTATAATGATGATCCACTGCTGCCTGATGAAGCGCACATGCGTGAAACGCGTTGCATACTGGGAATAAACACCTTGTTGTCCTGAGATTTGCTTGGTCCTTCAGCGCCTGAATTCCATTCCTCTTGGAGGTGACTGTATTTTCTTGTCACTAGCATCTGTCTTGCTATTGTCTTGCTGTCTTGCTTTCTGAATCCCTGATTTCTGCTCCTGAATTTTGTGTTGGACCTTTTGGTCTGACCCAGCTTGCTCTTTGGTACCGTTTTGTATTCAGACTTGGCCTTATGTTAGCCTTTTGGTTCTGACTTCTGGCTTGTTCCTGGTTTTCACTCTAGGCTCTAATTCTTATATTGATGTGCTTGTCTATTTCTGTCCTAGTCTGTCTGACTTTTCTTTATAGTGTAAGCCTTGTGCACTTGGGGGAGATTTATCAAAACCTGCCCAGAGGAAAAGTTACCCAGTTGCCCATAGCAACCAATCAGCTTGCTTCTTTCATTTTTAACAAGGCCTCTTCAAAATGAAAGAACCTATCTGATTGGTTGCTATGGTCAACTGGGCAACTTTTCCTTTACACAGGTTTTAATAAGTAGGTAGGGACAGTGGTTGGGTTGAGGGCAGGACTACACTGTTCCCTACCCTATGTGGCAATGTAACTCCGGCAGTTGGTGGCAACCGGCATTCTGCTTTTTACCTCGGCAGAGCCACAGGCTTGCAAGCTCCGAACACATTGCAAGCTCCGAACTTCCTGGTAGGGGCCACACAGGTGCACAAGCTGTCACTTTAACCCCTGGGGATGGAGCCCATTATAACCCTAAGGACGGGAGCATTTTTTGCAAATCTGACCTCTATCACTTCATGTTTTAACCCCTTAAGGACTCAGCCCATTTGGGCCTTAAGGACTCAGACAATTTTATTTTTATGTTTTCATTTTTTCCTCCTCGCCTTCAACAAAATCATAACTCTTTTATATTTTCAGCCACAGACTAGTATGAGGGCTTGTTTTTTGCACGACCAGTTGTCTGTTGTAATGCCATCACTCATTTTACCATAAAATGTATGGCGCAACCAAAAAAAATACTATTTGTGTGGGGAAATTAAAAAGAAAACTGCAATTTTGCTAATTTTTGAAGGTTTCGTTTTCACGCTGTACAATTTATGGTAAAAATGAAATGTGATCTTTATTCTTTGGGTCAATACGATTAAAATGATACCCATATTAACATATTTTTCTATTACTGTTGTGCTTAAAAAAAAATCGCAAACTTCTTAACCAAATTAGTACGTTTAAAATCCCCCTATTTGAAGAACTATCCCTTTTTCATTTTTCCGTATAAGCGGCGGGCTTATTTTTTGCGCCATGATCTGTACTTTTTATTGATATCATATTTGCTTATATAAAACTTTTAATATATTTTTGTAAATAATAATAAATTTTTTGGAATAAAATGTTATAAAAAAGCAGCTATTTTATTTTAATAATTAAGATATTTACGCATGCGGTGATACCAAATATGTATAAAATATAGTTTGCTTACACTTTTTGGGGGTGAAATAGGGAAAATGGTACAATTTACGTTTTTATTGGGGGAGGGGATTTTTCAAAAAAAATGTTATTGATTTTTTTTTTACTTTTATTTTTACACTTTAATAGTCCCCATAGTCCCCATTGCTAATACTGTTCAGGGCTATGCATAGGACATTGCACTGATCAGTATTATCGGTCGTCTTCTGCTCTGGTCTGCTCGATCGCAGACAAGAGCAGAAGACCCGTGGAAGGCAGCGGATGCAGGTGAGGGGACCTCCGTCTGCCACTCTGGATGATCGGATTGCCGCGGTAGTGCTGTGAGCGATCCGATCATCCATTTTAGTGACCGCAATGCTGTAGATGCCATGATCTGTATTGATCACGGCATCTGGGGGGGTTAATGGCGGACATCCGCGCGAATGCGGATGTCCGCCATTACCGGCGGGTCCCTGTCTGCTATCAGCAGCCGGCACCTGCCGCGCATGAACCGAGCATTGCTCCGATGCTCGCGGTTATGTATAGGACGTAAATGTACGTCCTGGTGCGTTAAATGGGCACTGTCATGAAATAAAAAAATTGATATGTTGTAGTACTTAAGTACTACAACATATTTCTAATATACTTTAATTAAAAAAAGTGATTTTAAACCAGTTTAAAATCACTTTTAAATTCGGCCACTAGGGTTCGCCCAAATTTTTCATTTTCACAAGGGGTAATAGGAGAAAAAGCCCCCCAAAATTTTGTATCCCCATTTGTATGGAAATCCCCCATATGTGGATGTAAAGTGCTCTGTGGGAGAACTACAATGCTCAGAAGAGAAGGAGCGCCATTGGGCTTTTGGAGAGAAAATTTGGTTGGAATGGAATTCGGGGGCCATGTGCGTTTACAAAGTCCCCACGGTGCCAGAACAGTGAACCCCCCACATGTGACCCCCATTTTGGAAACTACACCCCCCACAGAATTTAATAAGGGGTGCAGTGAGTATTTACACCCCACTGGCATTTGACAGATCTTTAGAACAGTAGGCTGTGCAAATGAAAAATAAATGTTTTTATTTTTATGGATGACTGTTCAAAAAATCTGTCAGACACCTGTGGGGCGTAAATGCTCACTTTACCCCTTATTACATTCCGTGAGGGGTGTAGTTTCCAAAATGGGGTCAGATGTGGGGGGGTCCACTGTTCTGGCACCATAGGGGCTTTGTAAACGCACATGGCCTTCAATTCCAGCCTAATTCTCTCTTCAAAAGCCCAATGGCGCTCCTTCTATTCTGAGCATTGTAGTTAGCCCGCAGAGCACTTTACATCCACATATGGGGTATGTTCTTACTCAGAAGAAAAGGGCTTACTCCTTGTGAAAATGAAAAATTTGGGGTAACACCAGCATTACAGGGAAAAAACACCTTTTTAATTTTCACATACAACTTTAACAAAAATGTGTCAAAGACCTGTGAGGTGTTAAGGCTCACTATAATCCTTACTACGTTCCATGAGGGGTGTCGTTTCCAAAATGCGGTCACATGTGGGTGTTGTTTCTTTTTTTTCTTTTTGGGGGTTTATGCCAGAACCGCTGTAATGATCAGCCACCTCTGTGCAAATCACCAATTTAGGCCTCTAATGAACATGGCGTTCTCTCACTCCTGAGCCATGTAGTTCATCCGCAGAGTATTTTACACCCATATATGGGGTATTTCCGTACTCGAAAGAAATTGCCGTAGAAATTATGGGGGTCTTTTTCTCCTTTTACCTCTTGTGAAAATGAAAAGTATGGGGCAACACCAGCATGTTAGTGTAAATTATTTTAATTTTTTTTACACTAACATGCTAGTGTAGCCCCCAACTTTACCTTTTCATAAGGGGTAAAAGTAGAAAAAGCCCCCCCAAATTTGTAACGCAATTTCTCCTTGCCCCATATGTGACTGTTGCCTTGAAATACGACAGGGCTCTGAGGTGAGAGAAAGCCATGTGCATTTGAGGCCTAAGTGATGAATTTGCAATAGGGGCGGACCCGGATACAAGGATGAGGCTTGTGTCCACCAATACCCTACAGCAGTGTTTCCCAAACAGGGTGACTCCACACTGGCGGAGGTTCACAGTGAGTTTTCCGCTGGGAGTTTGAGCTGTGGCGGAAAATTTTCTGCAGATTAAACTTGTAGAAGGAAACCCACTGTAAATCCCCGCCCCTGTGAATGTACCCTGTACATTCACATGGGGGAAGGCACCCCAAACCTTCAGCTGTTGCAAAACTACAACTCCCAGCATGCACTGACAGACCGTACATGCTGGTAGTTGTAGTTTTGCAACAGCTGTAGGCACACTGGTGGGGAACCATTGAGTTAGGAAACAGACTCTAGCTCAGTGATTAAAACCCGTGTGCCTCCAGCTGTTGCATAACTACAACTCCCAGCATGTACAGTCTGTTAGTGCATTCTGGGAGTTGTAGTTTTGCAAAACTAAAACTCCCAGCATGCACTGACAGCTGAAAGGCATGCTAGGAGTTGTAGTTATGCAACACCTGGGGAAGAACGGTTTGGAGACAACAAAATAGTGGTCTCCAAACTGTAGCCCTTCAGAGGTTGCAAAACTACAACTCCAAGCATGCCCATACTGTCCAGGCATGCTGGGAGTTGTAGTTTTGCAACATCCGGAGGGCCACAGTTTGGAGACCCCTGTGTAGTGGTCTCCAAACTGTGCTCCTCCAGATGTTGCAAAACTACAACTTTAAGCATGCACTGACTGGGCATGCTGGGAGTTGTAGTTTTGCAACATCTGGAGGGATACAGTTTGGAGATCACCATATAGTGGTCTCCAAACTGTGCCACTTCAGATGTTGCAAAACTACAAATTTCAGCATGCCCAGACAGCCTTTGGGAGTTGTAGTTTTGCAACTTTTAGAAGGCCGCAGTGAAGATCACTTACCAGTAATCTTCACTGCAGCCTCCTCCACCGCCGCACTTTCTTGCATGCCGCCTCCTGCTGCCACCGCCGCTCCCATCCCGCCACCACTGCTCTGATGATGCTGCCACCGCCGCTGATCGGATGCCACCGGCCATGTCCACCCAGCTCTGACCTGATTTCGATTGGTGAGCAGAGCAGGGGAAATTAACTTCAATTCCCCCGCCCCCAACTGCCATTGGTTGGTCAGTCCTGATCGACCAATGGCAGGGTATAGAAGGAGGTGGCACCTCACTCCTATCCATTATAATGCTCGGAGCCATCTATGACAGCTCTGATCACTCTTATTTTCCGGGAAATCAGGTCACCAGTGACCCGATTGGCCCGAAATTGCGGCAAGTCGCCAGCCTGGATTGACCGGCGATGTGTGGTGATCGCCGACATAGGGGGGGGGGTCAACAGTAGATATCAACAGTCATCCCGGTCTGATCACAGCCCAGCCAGCGGTGGTGATCGGAAATATGGAGGGCATACAGGTACGCCCTCCGGCCTTAAGTACCTGTATGCCCTCCATCCCAAACAGGTTAAGCATCCATGGGCATTCCTAATTTCTGTCATCTTCCAATCTCCGCCAAGCACCACCTATATGAGAGCACTCCTCCCTTTCCGTGGTGCCTGAGCAATATTGTATCTCCTACATAGTGAAGGTGTCAGTACCCTGTCCTTCTCATCCATGTTCCTGACCTTAGCCTGATTTTCTTGACCCTGTTTCTGCCTTATTTCTTGTACCTGCTTAGTTCCCCTGTGTTTGACCTGGATTTAAGGCCACACCTCTGTCTCCTGACCAAGCCTGCTTCACCTGACTGCATTTAAGTTCCTTAGCTCTACTGCTCCAGCTCACCAATTCACCAATCAGCTCTGCTTCATCAGGCACAGTTTACTGCACTAATACCATTCTTAGCATCAGCTTGTCCCTTCTTCTTGTATCCCCGATGTATAGCACTGAGGCACTTGCTGTAGTGCTGAAGTCCAGCTTACGCATCCCGAAAGGGGATCAAGGGAGTAAAGCAGGAGAACACTTAGACTAATCCGTAAGTGGCACAGTGGGTCCACACCCATTGGGCTGTTACAGGCAACAGACTTCTCAGAATATACCATGTCCATTACTTTCAATGTCTGCCTTATAATGTTTACCAAAATACTAGACATTTACATTGTAGTTCCCCTACAGATTACAATTGAGCTCTCTTAGTCAAGACTCATCACAATAAGAATGTCTTGCGGTAACCCACAATGTCAAATGGGTTTACCAAATTCTTTACCAAGTTTGTTTATATGTAATTAATAAAACCGCTAAACACTAAAGTTCTTACCACAAAGTAATCTCTGCAGTATCTAATGAAGTCAATGTAAAGTGGACGAAAACATTGACAGCTATTAACTGTAAGCTACATTACTCAGAAGTGCTAGCTTAACCAGTATAACAGTACTTGACTAAGCTGACTGGAGCTGATATAGATACTCACTAATTCCAGAATATTATAGGAAGTCTATTAAACTATAAATATTTAGACCTGGCTGTTTAAAAGGCAAGGGAAAACCATCTTATACCCTTATTAATCATTACTCTCAATGCCATGTAGTCCTTTCTTGAATGTTGTTATATAACATCTTGTAGTAGGGCACTACTCGAACTGAAAATATCCCCTTCTACTGATGTTTGCATTGCCTTTCTTTCATACATAAAGTATGTCCTGGTCTTTTTGAATAGTGCTTGAATAAATGATGTGGAAGTTATTTGCACTGATCTTTATATGAAAAACCTCATATCCTATGTATTAATCTAGTTACTTGTCTTGAAACCCTCTGTAGCATTTTTATGGACTGCAAAACTGCACCCTCAATAATATCCCTACAATGGGTATATATAGGGAAAGTATACATTTTTCAGAGTGGGAGGTAGGTCTGCTAACACGATCACCAACATGGCTTAACTTAACGAATAGCCAGACAGTAGAACAGCCAGTGGTAAATGATGAAAGCTTTATTCAGAACCAAGTAAAAAACCGCAAGGCAAGTGGTGCAGCCAGCAGGAAACCGAAACAGTAGAGACAGCGTGGACGTATTTAAGGTAAAGATCCTTTGTTAATGCACACTAGAACTTAAATACAGTCAGGTATATATAGGGATCCTGTAGTGTGGAGTAGAAGCATGGAGAGAAAACACATCCCTTTAACCCCTACCTCCCCAAGAACGGATCAACCTGTACACAATACAATCGTGATAAAACAATGACGTAGATAAAAATGCCGTCATAGACAGCATTTCTCTGATGGCATTTTTATCTACGTCAGTGTTAAAGGGAGGTGTTAAAGGGAGGTGTTTTATCTCCCTGCTCCTCCTCCACACTTCCGGATCCCTATATATACTTGACTGAGTTCTAGTGTTCAACTGACGAAGGGTCTTTACCCAAAATGTGTCCACGCTGTTTCTACTGTTGCAGTTTTATGCTGGCTGCATTGTTTGCCTTGCGGTTTTTTACTTGGTTCTGAATAAAGCTTTCATCATTTACCAATAGCTGTTCTACTGTCTGGCTATTTTTTAAAGAGATTATCCAGGAACTGAAAAACAGAGCTAATTTCTTCCAGAAGCTGCTCCCTGTCTGTCTCCAGGTTGGGTGTGGTAATGCAGCTCAGTTCCAGTGAATGAAGCCAGGTTGTAATATTACACCAACCTGGGGACAGACTTTGAGCTGTTTTTGAAAGAAATTAGCTCTGTTTTTCCATTCCTGGATAACCCCTTTAACTTTTCTTATTTGCCTTTGCAACTGCTCCTTGACATTGAGTGCTGTTTCCCTCACTAGTAAAGCTACTTTCACACTGCCGTTGTGCAATGTTTGAAACGGCCATTAGGCTCTCTTTATTTTAGTTTTTTGCCTTCGTCAGCCATTATCGGGAAGGAGCACAGCAGGCAACAACGGGTCCTGATGGATCCCATTGACTATAATGGGGTGTGTTGGGCACCATTGTTTATTGCCGCAGAAAAACATGGCACATGCACTAATTTTTCTCCCACTATTCTCCCCTCGTTTTTCAACGCCCGCTGTACTGCCGGGACATAACGGCAGTGTAAAAGTAGCCTAACAAGAACACCCAAATAATCACCCCAGTTACATTCAATTTAATGTCTACACAGCCATGCTAGGCGCATTGCTTCAACAACATCACATTTCACCTGCTAAGATTCCTTTAGTTCAACCTTATGGATGACATGCTTTCTATGGCCAAATTTCTATCCTGCATGTTTTCTTCACACAGTCATATCCACGGCCATTATTTTTTTTATCCAAACCAGTTGTTTTTGTACAACATTTACAACGTAATACTTTGTGTTTACTATAAACAGATGGTTGTATACAAGACCTCACTTAAAATAAATTAATTGGCACATAAAGTCTACATGGTGAGATCTGTATGAATTTAGCCTCACCCAAAAAAAAATTTTTAAAAGCAGAATATGAGTAAGGCACAATACTTGAATCCATTTTGGCACACTGAGCTCCCTGCATCCTTTTTATTCTGATTGTTTCAGTGTGAAATCACTTCCTCAGGACATAATTAGAGCTGCTCCATTTATTGCATTAAATGATTAGTATGCACTCCAAATGATTCTCTGGATTTTCCTTTATTGCTGATGATTTTTAAATATGAGACTTGTGTGCTTTAAAGGCTTAGTGCAGTCCTCAACGGTTGTGCGGCTATCAGTGTTACAACACTCAGCCATGTTACACTAGGTTTGTCATTCATAAAAGGCATTTTACTAGAATAGCATTTGTCAATGCTTGTAATCACACTGTAACGTATACAAATTTTGATTTCATTATAAAGTGTTTTTTGAATATATATATATATATATATATATATATATATATACCTGAAGAGGTGTCCTCTCCCTGAGGAAAGTACTGACCCCGTTTAAAGCCTCAGGCCTCTCACCACAGCCAAGCCAGATCACCCTGCTCTGTACTGACGAGGGGCAAAAACCCCGAAACAGCTGTCTGCAGATGGGTCAAAACTTCCCTTTTGGGGAGTAGTCTGGCTTGGCATATATCCCGTTCAGCTTTTTATATTCCTTAACAGGAGCTAAGCTGATACCAGGGAACACTACCTGAAAAGGTTGTGTAATGAGCTGCTTTGCATATTCCCCTATACATATATATATATATATATATATGTTTATATATATATATATATATATATATATATATATATTTGTGTGTGTGTGTCTTTAGATCCACAAAAAATGCTAAACTTTCCATTTAATATCTTCTATTGGGCCAATTAGTTCTTAATTTTTATACGTACATAATGTAGGCAATGTGGGACATTGAAAATCAGCCTGCTGTGTACAGAACAAATCAACAACCTCAGTTTAAAAGCTATGGACTCCTTTGTACTGAATTTTTCTTATTCTTGATTTGTTTCTCAAATCAATAAATGAAGTATGTTTCTAAAGAGCCTTTATTAAAAAAAAAAATCCCTACTATTTAGTTGCTGCTAAGAGAAAAATAAAATATCAGCAAGGAGTAGGAGAGAGATACTTATAAAATCAAACATTGGACCGAGAGAAGGGAAACCTTGGAGGACAGCTCACACAGGCTGGAGAAAGAAACCACACATAAAGTAGTTTACAGGGGAGAATCATATTGTGTACAAATATAGAGAGAAGATAGACCCCACTCAGCAAGTTGCAGAGGCTGTAAAAGCAAAAGTAAGTGCTTTTAATAAAGACCTGTGAATTTTTTTTGGCACCATAATAAGTGAAAAGTAAAAATGCCAAAAATGCATCTCAAAGCCTTTCTGCTTATCGCAGACTACCGAACCTCTCTCTCTATCCATGGTAAGTATCACCTTATCGCAATACAGGACACAACTACTATTCTTATGTAATGTGTATCAGGCTTTCATTTTGTCATCTGTTCAAAACAGTACAAAAGTACAAATGTTCCATATGGACACTAGGACTTAGTAACTGTATAATCCCTGTATTGCCCTGTGAATTGAATGAGATGTAGTATGCTGTGCAATTCATCACATCTGTGTGATTAAAGGTGCATTCACATGTGCATATTTTCTGCTCCAGATTTGCTTCAGCAGATTTTGTTGCCCATTGTAGTCAATGTGCAGCAAAATCTGCAGCAAAAATACGCAACAGGTCCGTTCACACGGGTGGATTACCCACAGAATTTCCGCAGCGTATTAGCTGCGAAAAATCTGCAGTAGATTATGCTACAATTGACTTCAATGGGTCTGTAGGAAAATCTGCAAATCTGCCTCTACTGTAGATTTTTAGCTGACCCATTGAAGTCAATGATATCAAGATCCGCAGCTGGTTTTCCACAGGAAATACGTTGCGAAAATTCTGCAGGTAATCCGCCCGTGTGAACGGACCCTAAGGTAGAGTCTATGGGCGAGATTTTTCAAAACCTGTGTAGAGGAAGTTAAGTTGCCCAAACAGATTGCTTCTTTAATTTTTCAGAGGCCTCTTTACAAAATAAAAGAAGCAAACTGGTTGCTATGGGCAACTGAACCACTCTTCCTCTGCACAGGTTTTGTTAAATCTCCCCCTATGGAGTCTATGGTGGGCAGAGTCTTAAAGGGATACTCCACTGGAAAAAAAAAACAACTGATGCCAAAAAGAGATTTGTAAATGACCTCTATTTAAAAATCTTGATCCTTCCAGTACTTATCAGCTGCTGTATACTACAGAGGAAGTTCTTTTCTTTTTTAATTACCTTTCTGTCTGACCCCAGTGCTCTCTGTTGACACCTCTGTCCATGTCAGGAACTGTCCAGTTCAGGAGAGGTTTGCTATGGGGTTTGCTCCTACTCTGTACAGTTCCTAAAATACACAGGGGTGTCTGCAGAGAGCACTGTGGTCAGACAGAAAAGAAATTCAAAAAGAAAAGAACTTCCTGTGAAGCATAGAACAGCTGATAAGTACTGGAAGGATTAACATTTTTAAATTGAAGTAATTTACAAATCTGTTTAACTTTCTGGCATCAGTTGATTTAAAAAATGTTTTACAGCGGAGTATCCCTATAAGTACTTTACATTTAGAACTGCACTTTTCCAAGCCTATTCATGTAATTGCTTGAGGTATTCTCTTCGGATGGGGACACCACACAGAATGCCTATAGGTCTATGATACTGTTCTTTATGGAGTCCATTCCCTTTATAAAGACCTATACAGAGATTAAAGGATAAGTCTCATGAAAAAGACCTGTATTTCTGTAAATGTATTTCTATGAAATGTGTCTAGTCTGCCAGTGTTTGTCTATAACTATTTTTATCGTTCAAGCACAAAGCATTACAGGATAAGTCTCATGAAAAATAATGTATCTTCTATCCAAAGGATAAGGGATAAGTTTTAGATCACGGGGGGTCCGAGCGGTGGGGGCCTCCCGTGATCTGCTGTTTGGAGCCCCGGCTCTCCATCACTGGGGCGCGTTACGACCCCCACCCGAAGCGGTAGCCACCACGCCCCCCTATATATAGTTCTATGGGAGAGCTCTCCCATAGATCTATATAGAGGGGGCGTGGTGACCCCCGCTTCGAGGGTGGGTCGTGATGCGCCCCTGTGATGGAAAGCTTGGGCTCTAAACAGCAGATCATGGGGGTGGGGCAGTGCTTGGACCCCCCAACAATCTAAAACGTATCCCCTATCCTTCTGATATACCAGAAATACAGGTCTTTTTCATGAGACTTATCCTTTAATCTCTGTATAGGTCTTTATAAAGGGCATGGTCTCCATAAAGAACAGTATCATAGACCTATAGGCATTCTCTGTGGTGTCCCCATCCGAAGAGAATACCTCAAGCAATTACATGAATAGGCTTGGAAAAGAGCAGTTCTAAATTTAAATCATAAGTACTTAAAGGGGTACTCTGCTGTAAAACATTTTTTTTTTATTCAACTGATGCCAGAAAGTTAAACAGATTTGTAAATGACTTCTATTTAAAAATGATAATCCTTCCAATACTCATCAGCTTTTGTATGCTTCACAGGAAGTTCTTTTCTTCTTCAATTTATTTTCTGTCTGAATACAGTGCTGACACCTGTCTATTTTAAAAACTGTCCAGAGTAGGATAACCCCATAGCAAACCTCTCCTAATCTGGACAGTTCCTGACATGGACAGAGGTGTCAACAGAAAGCACTGTGGTCAGACAGAAAGGAATTTCAAAAAGAAAATAACTTCCTTTGTAGTATATAGCAGCTGATAACTACTGGAATGATTAAGATTATTAAATATAAGTCATTTACAAATCTCTTTTTGGCATCAGTTGATTTAAAAAAAAATATATGTTTTCCAGTGGAGTGCCCCTTTTAAGCTTGAACTATAAAAATAGGTATAGAGAAACACTGGCAGACTAAACACATTTCATAGAAATACATTTCGTATTTGTTACATTCAAACACAATTTTTTTTACTTGAAATGATCTTAGTTCCTGCATATTTGGACTGCCCCCTATGATTATAACAATCACATGTTATAGCACCCCCAAGCTTCCCCAATAAACAATGCGACTAATACAGGAATATAGTTCATCGATTGGGATCAATTTATTTGTCACCATAGATGCATCAAATGATATTGGGACTTTTTAGCATTTGTTAATTCAATCAAATTACGTTTACATCCCGTAATTTTATGTCTCCACTCTATTCATATTTCCATCTCTTTATGTAAATTGGTTATTACTAAGAAAACTTTCATTGCTCTATTTGCCTCCATCACACCTATTTATCTAGCTGTGTTGGCAAATAGATATGTTCTATTACCTCAGAGCACCGTGGCCTACCCATATTACAATTAATCCACCAAGCACTCCGACACTAGTCTTCTCCCTCCATTGTTTTTACTCCAGCTGTCTACCAGAAGACTTTGACAAATACACTGTTATTTTATAATTAGGATTTTTGGTTTTAATTAACCTGTGTAATAATCCTCATTAACCGATGGAGAAGAATGCTGCTACTACCAGTACACAGTTTAACTCCTTCCTCCCCACGGCTGAGATGCACTGTATGGCTGATGGATGCAGAGAATGCTGACTGTCATCACTGTCTCTGCTGCTGAGCCTGGAATTTTAACCAGCTTAGTCCACCTGTGACCACGATTCACATGCACAGACATATTAGCACATCTGCTACGAGTTATATATATTACCTAGCGCCAGACTCAGCTGCCTTATACTCCATCTGCTTAGGAAAATGTTACGCAAATTCATATATGTAAAGGAACTGCTCCCGAACATTTCATTAGTTTTAAATCAAATAATTTCACAGCTAATCTCGCAAGTTGTGTAAATATTTGCAAATTAGGAAGAGGTAAGACTTGTAAAAAAAAAAACCTCTTAATTACCTTTTCCAGCAGTGTATTGATTTTAGCTGCAGATTTCAAATAGAACTGAATGGCCCCTAATGAAGTGAATTGTTTAATGCAAGGTGCTGCTGTGCAGAAGAAGATGCTTTCCTATTCTTCATTAATAGCAATTCAAGCCAAGTGCTTGAAAGCTGTCTGTAGTATAACTAAAATCCAGATACGGCGATAGCGCCTTCCCTAAACTACATTATGTCCACTTGTATTGTCAAATCATTCCATTAAATGATGCCACAGCTTAATCCAAAGGGCATAACATGCGGATTATTATCTGACTGATGAAGAATAATACCCACAAGACATTCCTCTTTTATTTAAAAAACAATATTTGAAGATTTATGTCAGCACAAGGGAAATCTTGCAGATTGCCAGGCAAGAACAGTTTAATTATTTTTTTATTTAAAATTACATTTTTCTAATCCTTGACATTTTTTATTTAATTTTTTTTTCTCAACTTTACTAGGGATGTTGCACAATGCTAACATACCACCTGAAATTATCTTTTCAGATATATTAAATGGAATCTTGTAGTATTAATATATATATATATATATATATATATATATATATATATATATATATATATTTAAAAAAAAATAATATATATATATATTATAATCATGCAGATTGGAAATGATTATCTGTAATCTCGTTTAGTTCTGGAATAAATATACTAGGTTTGGGTTCACTCTCCATTGAAACACATGGTTGTTATGATGATGAAAAACATTTTTTGACAATTGTAGTGAGAATATAAAAAAAAAGAATAAAAAAAAATCTTGCATTAAAGATAGAACAATTATAAATCTGTGAACCTTCAGTTGGTTAAGTAACCCACACATTGAAAGTAATAATTCATAGCTGTTCCGAGAAATCTTGTTCAAAATACATTTGTCAAGACTAAAATGGAATATTCCAACTGTTCTTCTCAGACAGGCAGATACATAACTGGAAATGTTCATTGATCTGATTGTTTTTCTTTATTTTCACTTAGTATCGGAGGATAACCAATTCAACACCATCCAGGAATATTTTGCCCGTAGAGGGATTTGACAATCAAGGGTGGTGGGTTAGGAACCAAGGTGGAGGGTTACAGCAACAATTTGCTGCAGTGTGTTAAATAATAAAAAGGCAGTATTTCACAAAGAAGGATTTCGGACAAGTATTTTTTTTTTTTTTTTTTATGCTTAGAGATTAGCGCTCATCCAGAACAAGCAAACAATTTGTTATCGGCTGAGAAATTTCACGGGAATAAACTGTACCTGCCTTCAGTGGAATTTAGCATTCGGCACTAAGCACAAGGTTTTCCCTGCGGAAAAAAGCTTGACCAGGGTATTCTCATTTACAAAGAAGCAGGTTAAACAGTTAAATGCTAGCAAATCCTTCATAGCCCTGTGGGAAATTCCACTTTAATCCTGAACTTATAGGAGGACAATCAAAAGCCAAAAGCCTGGGTAACAAATCTGATTCGTGGTTACAAGTATGTTCTCCTGGGATGGCAGGAGATGCTCCCCGCACAAGCCCAGGAAGGATAAATACCTTAATGATGAGACAGATAGTGGATGCGGAAGCAGTGCCTGGCTACAGACATTCGCTTCCAATTTAACATTGCATCATGAAATGGCAATTGTGCTGGAACAGGGGGTGAGCCAGTCCTGATTACTGAAACTTGAAGTGTGGCTTTAAGGAATGATTAATGACAGTGTCAGAGTTAAAACAGTGGCACAATGAGAGTTATCTCTAATCCACCTGCTTGTAGACTGTGATTGTAAAAGCAGGATGCAAACAGACCCTCGTCTACCACGATAACAAAACGGGAAAAAAAAACCTAGACCATAACACAGGGCAGCAAAATCAAAATACAAAGGTGGCGAGCTGCAGATAGGTGTTAATGTCATGGGTAAAAAGGTGTGTATGAGAAAGACAGATATTAAAACCTGCTGTATATTGCTTTGTCCAGAGATAGCATTTCTTTCTTTTTCATCTACGAGAGCATTACTGGGTGACATGGAGAGCGGCGATTCTAGAAAAACCTTTTAACATTTCTCCTTGTGTTTTCTGTAATGAGGCTTTCCCTCCTTTTGTTATGTTACAATACTCAAAAGATATCTGCTTATATTTCTAAAGCTTTTTAATCGCTTTAAAAAACGTTGCGCAAATAATGGTTTTTCTTTTCCTTTTTCTTAGGCCTTTATTCCTGGAACATTTAATATGCTATTCCTAGAGGCTGCAAGTTACAAGCAGAAAGACGATATTTTGTATTATACAGCAATGTAAAAGGGAAGGGGGGAGAAGGGGGAGCTCAAAATTCCTTTTCATTTGCAGCGATGCAACACAAAACCCATCTACTAATTGTAAATATTTAAGAAATATGGCTGCAATGCTGCGCGAGAAATAAATGTCTGCTCTCCTGCATTTCTTTATTTAAAGCTGAATTATTTACTACAGTTCATATTCATTTCCCTTTGGTTAGAGAATATAGAAGCCTTCTCGTCTCCTGTTATTATATATTATTATTGTTATTATTGCCTGTGCTCTGTAGAACACAATATTTGTAGAGGGGCTTAATTGTCTCGACTTTTCCACTAAATGGATTTTGGAGATGGCAGCCAGACGTTGTTAGATCCTTGTAAACAGATATTTCCTATATGGACTTCTCATATGGCTGACCTCTATAGTAGTAATGGAGGGATAGTTTCATCAGACTGGTGTATAACAATGATATTCATTTTATTTTTATGTATATTTTAATCTTTTATGATGATGTTTTATTGTTTAACTCTTTCGGCAGTCCACAAAGTGCTCACAGACACTACATCTTGGGAATATAATTTATTGATACTGGAAAACTTGTGGGTTTTGAAGCGTCTTTTGTAAGTCTCGGAATATTAAACAAAACCTCTCATCTGCTGCTCATTGTTTGCTCTTCACAAATGACAATGCTGCCACACAGAGGAACATGGCCGCTATGGCACCTTGCACTAGCACATTCTTTCTTCACCCTAGTCTTTTCATGAGAAGAATATTACAGCTTAAGTAAACAGCGTAGAAGTAAATCTTGGGGGGAAAAGAGCCGCTAATAGTAGTTACACAAAGATCTATGTAAAAATTGCTGACATTCTGAAATAAAGTAGTAATAGAATGGTCAGATAATCACTTTGGAAAAGACTATAGTCAGTGTCTGTCCTGTCTCATATGGCTGCTCACATAGCACAATAGATCATATACAAATGCACAGCAAAATAATAAGAAAGCAAGTTTTAGGTTTTAAGACCATATAACACTGTGAAATGTATTTATTGCTAAATATATTTTATAAATACAAAAAATAGATATACTACAAATAATAACAAATAACTATAAAATAAATAGTAATCATTTAAAGCTACATTTAAAAATAATTCATTGACCGTGTTACACTTTTAGTGTCCTGTGCATTTGAAGCAGCCAATTTTATCCTGTGTTCAGTCAATTAGTTTACATTGAATGTAGCATAAAATCTGCAGCATCAATTATGCGCAGGATACTGAATGTGTGACTAGACCTTTAAAGTGTTTTCAATTGTGAACTCTTTTGTTTAAGTTTAAAATAAATACCGTAAATAAAATAATTAAATACTGAAATTCCTGATATTTTAATGCAAAATAAAAAAAATAAAAAAAATAAAAAATCAGCAGCTAAAAGACTATATAGAAATGTACCTTTAGACTATGTTCTCATAATTGTAAAAAGGCTGAATATTTGATACAACAGCAAAGTGCCATAATATGCTTAGTTTTTAGAGTTTGCAGGGTTTTTTGGGGGGGAGGGACCATTCCATATGATAGATATATCTATATATATACTTTTTTTACAATAATTTTTTCAGTGCTGCATGTGTATGTTTTTTTTTTTTAAAGAAATGTAAAGAAAAAAAACAAATAGGCCAAATTCCCAGTGCATTCGCAGTGCTTGCTGAACAGAATTTCAGAATTGTGGAATTTCACCAGTGGAATTGCGGCAGAATTTGTGCAGAAATCTGCTGAAATTCAAACCCCACTGAGTTCAATGGAATTTCACCCGCAATTACGCAAAATTTAAAGACAGGTCTTTAAATTTTGCCAAATGTGGAATTTCCACAACAGAATGTCTGCCACGGAAATTCCACTGTGTGAGTGGGACAACTGTATCCCATTAAACATAATAGGCTTTAAATTTCAGCAAAATTTCGGCTAGAATTTTGAACAGAAATTCCGCTGTGTGGACAAGGCCACAGTCAAAAGAGAGGGTTAACTTATGCCAGTCTTAAAAAATCTCTTGCCAGCACGTGGCACATAATTCCAGCGCATCTTAGGCGTTATCTCATGTCCTCACTGAAATTTACACCAGTTCAGAGGTGGCATAAATACCTGTTACAATTTTCAACTGTTTGCAGGCGTAAATTGTAATAAATGTGGTGTATTCATGAGACCACACCCCTTTTATGGTTTTGTTATCAAACATAAATTTGCACATTTTTGACAAATACACCAGGTGAAGGGATAATAATTCTCTCTATTGTGCCCCATGCAACTGAAAAGGAACATACCAAGGGCTTGTTCACATGAGCAGATTTCTTTTCAAACTCGCAGCGGTACTCCCGCTGCAAGCTTGAAAAGGGGATGGTCTCTGTGTACTACCCGCAGAATATTTTCACCTGCGGAATCTCCACTGATGAAAATTTGCCGCAGACCCCATTGAAGTCAATAGGGTCCATGGAGACCCGCCTCTTTTCAAACTGGCTGCGGTAGATCCGCTGTGAGTTTGAAAAGAAATCTGCTCGTGTGAACGAGCCCTAAGTGTATGCACAATAAAGGAGAACAGAGGGAGCACTCACGATTGGAAAGTAACTTCAAGTGGTTTCTTTATTCTTTAAAAGTCGGTGCGGTGCATACAATCCATAAAGCAGGACGCCAGGACAACCAGGTTTGTTTGTGGACTCCTGGCGTCCAGCTTTATGGATTGCATGCACCGCACCGACTTTTAAAGAATAAAGAAACCACTTGACGTTACTTCCCAATGGTGAGTGCTCCCTCTGTTCTCCTTTATTGTGCATGATATGAACTGTTCTCATTTAGGGGTCGAGCACGGGAAGACTCATATCAGTGGTCCCACTCTCGAGTACTGCTGCTGTTGCCTAAGTGCACAATAGAAAAATTATTTTGTGAAGTCTTGTTAGTGCTGGCCTCTGTTTCTCCATTCATCATTGTCAAGCCCTAAGTGTATGTTCACACACATGTTGAAATTTTGGGATTACAGCCACTTATCAATAGAAGACTTGGTGCATGTTATTAGATTTAAAATACTGACTTTTTTTATAATGATTTTACAGCTGAATTTTGCTTTTAATTTTGTGGTGTGTGAACCTAGCCTAAGGATATCTTCACACAATCACAAATTAACTTAATATGATTGAACCAGGATTTCTGCAAGTTTTATTGACAGTCAAATAATTTTCTGCAAAACATCTGCCCCATCTGAACTTAACCCAAAGGCAAATTCACATGGACATATTACAGGTTTATTTTACAGCTGAGCATCACAGCCCTACCATTTGTTTACACATGATAGACAGCTGTAAATGTAGGCATTAAATCTGCATTTGGGCTGAAACACTTAGCCGTAATAAGGACACAAAATGCCTTTGTAATGCCTTTGGATGAAACTGACTTAACATATTTACATGGAGTGAATATTGTCTCACAGCAAACTATTATCTGCATTTGTAACAGTGTTTTGTCTGTGAACATTCAAGATTTTTATTGTTGGAAAATCAACCACATAAACATCTTCCAGATCATTTATATGAAAATATTAATATCTGAATAGGAATGAATAGAAGTATTGTAATTGTGCCATCACTAAATCAACAGTCATTCTATGTGGCCAAAACTCTTTAAGGGAACCTGTCCTATTAAAAATGTAACCCTTTCAGGAGGCACTATCTTATAGAGCAGGAAGAGCTGAATAGATCAATATATAGTTTTGTGGGAAAAGATTCAGCCTAACCTATAATATATGGACTTATATCTCTCTCATCCTGGGTTTGGGGTCTAGTGGGTGGTTCTAGTCAGTGACTGACAGCTATCTGCTTGTGATTAGGACTGTCCCAGGATGAGAACAGATTTAGATCAAGTTATAATTAATCTTTCCTTACAAAACTATATATCAATCTGCTCAGCTCCTGCTCTATAATATGCCTGCAGATTAAACAGCATTTTCAATGTGCAGGTTCCCTTTAACAATACATAATTGGCCAGATAGAAAAGAGAACATGTCAGGCCTGGGCATCAGAAGGTACTGCATTCACTGTACTTTTATCTGCTATCAGCCTTGTTGCCCATAGCAACCAAACAGAATTCAACTTTTATTGTCTAATCAGCAATAGAAAAATGAGCCATGAATTCTGATTGGTTGTCATGGGAAACAGACACTTTCCATTTTTTTGTGATATGGGCATGTCATTAGGAAGAAATTACTGATCAAGCCTCTCTATAATAATGAATACAGTGCGAGCTTCCTGACAGGAACTGGAGATGTTGCCTATAGCAACCAACCGGACTACTATGAGCAACAACAACTCCAGTTCTTGTCTGCTTTGGTTTTCATGCATGAGGCCTTATGGGGGAGATTTATCAAAACCTGTTCAGAGGAAAAGTTGCTGAGTTGCCCATAGCAACCAATCAGATCGCTTCTTTCATTTTTCACATGCCTTTTATAAAATGAAAGAAGCAATCTGATTGGTTGCTATGGGAAACTCAGAAACTTTTCCTCTGGACAGGTGTTGATAAATCTCCCCCTTTATGTTAATGAATATTTCCTGCAAACATATAACAATACATCTTAGGGACAAGCGTACGTATATGTATGTAGTGACTTATTCTAGTTTGGAAGTCGAGTATTGCATACGTTCATCATGAATTAAACTAATATTTTCAGTAAGGGAGAGTGATAAACTCACAAGGCTGTGTATGAAAGTCAGGCTGCGTCAGCCTCTGGCTATATCTAATTCCCACCTATTAGTTTGTTGGACTCATTTTATTTATATAGACATTTTTTTAAGACCAAAGTGAAGAGAAATTCAGCTTTGTAAATACTGCCGAGCTGACGTGCTGTCAGAGGCCGGGATGAATGAAATGGGATATATAAATAATGCCGCATTCATGAAGTCTCTGGTTTGCTAATTACCAAGATTCTCTGTGCAAGCCGAGTCCTGAAAGGCTGCGGATAAGAAAGATGCTTTTATACCTGTCTGTCACACCAGGAATCTCAGCTGTAGACTGTCACTAAACTCCTCATGTCAAAGTCTGCAAAAAAGAGAGGAGCAGGAAGGATTGGGAGATTTTTTTTTTTTTTTTAGCATAAAAAAGGAGATGTATTTTAATGAAAGGCTCTGCATATGAAACGCTTGAAACTGACACAGAGATGTGACCAAACCTAGAGCTGATAGGCGACATAAGATTTTTACTTGTAATTGCAAACAGGGACCAGCAAATCTCATTCACCATTTCCTTTCTAACAAGCCAGTGGTCTTATGGGTTAACTATCCAGAGTATGTGTTAAAAAATATAAGGTCAGGTCCATAGGTCCCGGTAGTGTTCATTTCCCTTTTTTTTTTAAGGGGTGGGAGGTATTCATAGCCTAAAACACTGTGTGCAGATTTTCAGTTTTAGTCAACAGGAAAGTAAGAAGTTATCATAACACACTAAGGGGGGGGGGGGGGGGGGGGGGGGTTGTTTCATTTGCAGCATTTTCTCTCTTTTTTTTTTTGCAGGTTTTTTAAGCGGCATTTGGGCACTAAAGCTTCTTCATAAAATTGACCATCAGGTTGAAAGTTGTGCAAATAATAAATCTCACTAAAACACATGCAAATTAGCAACCACGCCCCCATGAAGAGAAAAATGTACACTAAACTGGGTAAAATAAACACTGGCGCAAATAAATTATTAATTCTGCGCAAAAACAACAACAAGCATATTCTCCACTTCAAATATTCTCCAACTATAAGCAAAATCAGCTCGATAAAGTGAGTCCACCCCTCACATTTTTTGTAAACATTTTATTACATCTTTTCATGTGACAACACTGAAGAAATGACTCTCTGCTTTAAAGGGGTATTCCAGGAAAAAACTTTTTTTTTATATCAACTAGCTCCATAAAGTTAAACAGATTTGTAAATTACTTCTATTAAAAAATCTTAATCCATTCAGTACTTATGAGCTTCTGAAGTTAACGTTGTTCTTTTCTGTCTAAATCCTCTCTGATGACACCGGTCTCAGGAAATGCCCAGTTTAGAAGAGGTTTGCTATGAGGATTTGCTTCTAAACTGGGCCTTTTCCGAGACAGGTGTCATCAGAGAGGATTAAGGGTTGGTTCCCACAGGGCGTATACGCAGCGTATTTGACGCTGCGCAAAATGTATGGCAGCAGCGGGAAATACGCTGCGTATCCCTTGCTCACTATACACACAGGGCTTTCCGGCAGCAGCCGTATGTGTGTAGTGAGTTTTGGAGGCGGAGCCACGCGTCACAGACACGCCGGCATATGGCTCCGCCTCCAAAACTCACTACACACATAGGGCTGCCGCCGGAAAGCCCTGTGTGTATAGTGAGCAAGGGATACGCAGCGTATTTCCCGCTGCTGCCATAAATTTTGCGCAGCGTCAAATACGCTGCGTATACGCCCTGTGGGAATGCACCCTTAGACAGAAAAGAACAACATTAAATTCAGAAGCTCATAAGTACTGAAAGGATTAAGATTTTTTAATAGAAGTCATTTACAAATCTGTTTAACTTTCTGGAGCCAGTTTAAAATTTTTTTTTTTTCCCCCTGGAATACCCCTTTAACCTCTTCAGGACGCAGGGCGTAAGGATACGCCCTGCATTCCAAGTCCTTAAGGACGCAGGGCGTATCCATACGCCCGTGGGAATTCCGGTTCCCACCGCTAGCCGGTTGGGGACCGGAGCCGGAAGCCTGCTGAAATCATTCAGCAGGCATCCCGGCATATCGCCCAGGGGGGGTCATTATGCCCCCCCCCCATGTCGGCGATGGCCGCAGATCGCTGGACAAGCCAGAGCCAGAGCCAGAGCTGGACAAGCCGAACAGCCAGAGCCAGCAGGGGTGAGGTGGCACTGGTGCCACCTCACGATCGCCCTGATTCGTCGGCCGGTTTACCGGCCGACCAATCAGGGCGCCTGCTGCGGGTGTCACTCCCGCACCCGCTCCGCCCCTCTTCCGGAGGACGTGAGCGGGTGCCGGAAGAAGACCCCGGGTGCTGGGGACCCCGATCCCCGGTGTCCCTGTTGGGATCGGGGCCCCAGGAGCGACGGCCGCGGCGAGGGACTGTCCTGCGACGGAGCAGCAGCAGGAGGTGAGTGACAGCCTCCTGCTGTTGCTCCGCAACAGCTCCCAGCATGCAAAAAGGGCACGCTGGGAGCTGTAGTTATGCAACAGCAGGAGGCAGACCACCACAACTCCCAGCATTCCCTTATGGGCATGCTGGGACTTATGGTTTTGCAACAGCGTGAGGCACATTTTGAAGTGTACCTTCAGCTGTTGTATAACTACAACTCCCAGCTTGCACAATCAGCTAAAGTGCATGCTGGGAGTTGTAGTGGTGCATCTGCTAGTTACATAGTTACATAGTTAGTACGGTCGAAAAAAGACATATGTCCATCAAGTTCAACCAGGGAATTAAGGGGTAGGGGTGTGGCACGATATTGGGGAAGGGATGGGATTTTATATTTCTTCATAAGCATTAATGTTATTTTGTTCCATGAATGTATCTAATCCTGTTTTAAGCTGTTAATTGTTCCTGCTGTGACCAGTTCCTGAGGTAGACCGTTCCATAAATTCACAGTCCTCACGGTAAAGAAGGCATGTCGCCCCTTGAGACTAAACTTTTTCTTCTCCAGACGGAGGGAGTGCCCCCTCGTCCTTTGGGGGGGTTTAACCTGGAACAGTTTTTCTCCATAGTTTTTGTATTGGCCATTAATATACTTATATACGTTTATCATATCCCCCCTTAAACGTCTCTTCTCAAGACTAAACAATTGTAACTCCTTTAATCGCTCCTCATAGCTAAGATGTTTCATGCCCCATATTAGTTTAGTCGCGCGTCTCTGCACCCTTTCCAACTCCGCAGTGTCCCTTTTATGGACAGGTGCCCAAAACTGAACAGCATATTCCAGGTGAGGCCGTACCAATGCTTTATAAAGGGGGAGTATTATGTCCCTGTCCCTTGAGTCCATGCCTCTTTTGATACATGACAATATCCTGCTGGCTTTGGAAGCAGCAGTCTGACATTGCATGCTATTCTGTAGTCTGTGATCTACAAGTACACCCAGATCCTTCTCTACCAGTGACTCTGACAGTTTAATCCCCCCTAAGACATACGATGCATGCAGGTTATTAGTACCCAGATGCATAACTTTACATTTATCCACATTGAACCTCATTTGCCAAGTGGATGCCCAGACACTTAGTCTATCCAAGTCATCTTGTAACTTATGCACATCCTCTATAGACTGTACCGTGCTACAAAGCTTGGTGTCATCTGCAAAGATAGAAACAGAGCTGTTAATACCATCCTCTATATCATTGGTAAATAAATTAAACAACAGCGGGCCCAGTACTGAACCTTGGGATACACCACTAATAACCGGGGACCAATCAGAGTACGAATCATTGACCACCACTCTCTGGGTACGATCCATGAGCCAGTGTTCAATCCAGTTACAAACTAAAATTTCCAAACCCAAAGACCTGTCAGACGTCTATGAGGGACAGTATCAAACGCTTTGCATAACTACAACTCCCAGCATGCCCATTGGCTGTCGGTGACTGCTGAGAGTTGTAGTTTTGCAACAGCTGATGGCACACTGGTTGTGAAACTCAGAGTTTTTTTTTTACCTAACTCAGTGTTTCACGACCGGTGTGCCTCCAGCTGTTGCAAACTACAACTCCCAGCAGTCACCTTACACCATGCACCGTACATGCTGGGAGTTGCAGTTTTGCAACAGGTGGAGGCACACTGGTTTTGAAACACGGAGTAAGGTCACAAACTCAGTGATACATAACCAGTGTGCCTACAGCTGTTGCAAAACTAAAATTCTCAGTTTTACAACAGCTGGATGTCCCCCCCCCAATGTGAACGTACAGGGTACACTCACATGGGCGGAGGTTTACAGTAAGTATCGGGCTGCAAGTTTGAGCTGCGGCAAATTTTCTGCCAGCAAGAAACTACTGTGAACCGCCGCCCGTGCGACTGTACCCTAAAAACACTACACTAACACAAAATAAAATAAAAAGTAAAAAACACTACATATACACATACCCCTACACAGCCCCCCTCCCCTCCCCAATAAAAATGAAAAACATCTGGTGCGCCATGGTTTCCAAAACGGAGCCTCCAGCTGTTGCAAAACAACTACTCCCAGTATTACCAGACAGCCACTGACTCTCCAGGCATGCTGGGAGCTTTACAACAGCTGGAGGCCCCCTGTTTGGGAATCACTGGCGTAGAATACCCCATAACTAGATGGCCTCCATGTTGGAAAATGCAGTCCAATGTACATCCTGTTCAATGTATGCAATCCTTGAACAACAGTTTGAGGGTGCATATTGTTGTGCGAGATGTGTGCTAGTTGTCCGTTTGGAAGCCCAGATCCTGCATCTAGAGGGGCGACTGGCAACAATGAGAAGCATTAACAACATGGAGAGGAGTCTCCTGCTCACTGAGCAGGCACTCTCGGGAATAGAGGTGGGGGAGGACAGTGGGACGGAGTTGCAGGACAGTCAGGCAGTTAGCTGGGTTACAGTTAGAAAGAGGGGTAGGGGAAAAAGTGTCAGGGAGGCTAGTCCTGAACTGGCACACCCCAACAAGTTTGCCCGCTTGGCAGATGAGGGGGATGCCATTACAGAGCTAGCAGAACTGCAGCAGGATACCGCCTCTGACCGCCAGGGGGGTGTCTGCTCCAGTAAGGAGGGAGGGAGGAGTACAGGGCAGGCCAGACAGGTACTAGTGGTGGGGGACTCAATTATTAGGGGGACAGACAGGGCAATCTGTCACAAAGACCGGGATCGCCGAACAGTGTGTTGTCTGCCTGGCGCACGAGTTCGGCACATCGCGGATCGGGTTGACAGGTTGTTGGGCGGGGCTGGAGAGGACCCAGCAGTCATGGTACATATTGGCACCAATGACAAAGTAAGAGGTAGGTGGAGTGTCCTTAAAAATGATTTCAGGGACTTAGGCCGCAAGCTTAAGGCAAGGACCTCCAAGGTAGTTTTTTCTGAAATACTACCAGTACCACGAGCCGCACCAGAGAGGCAGCGGGAGATCAGGGAGGTAAACAAGTGGCTCAGAAGCTGGTGTAGGAAGGAAGGGTTTGGGTTCATGGAGAACTGGGCTGACTTCGCTGTCGGTTACCGGCTCTACCGTAGGGACGGGCTGCACCTCAATGGGGAGGGTGCAGCTTTGCTTGGGGAGAAGATGGCTAGAAGGGTGGAGGAGTGTTTAAACTAGGGACTTGGGGGGAGGGAACCTACAGCAAAGAGGGGGAAGATAGTGTAGATAGAGAGGTGGGAATTATAAATGTACCTGGGGGTGGAGCGGAGGGAGGGGTTAGAATAGTTAATAGGAATAAGCTTCATAGGAAAATAAAACTTACACCTTTGAATCCCATTAACCCCAATAACATAAAGGATGGAAATGTAAAGTGTATGTTCACAAATGCCAGAAGCCTAGCAAATAAAATGGGGGAGCTTGAGGCCTTGATACTGGAGGAACATATTGATATAGTTGGGGTCACTGAGACATGGCTGGACTCCTCGCATGACTGGGCTGTCAATCTGCAGGGGTTTACATTGTTTCGCAAGGATAGAATGAACAGAAAAGGTGGTGGAGTCTGTCTGTATGTAAGAAGTGGTATTCTGAGGATGTGGAATCATTGTGGGTAGAATTACAAAAGGAGGGAAATACTGAAAAATAGTATTTGGTGTAATCTACAGACCCCCTAATATCACTGAAGAGATAGAAGTTCGGCTTCATAAACAAATAGAGAGGGCCGCCCGGGCAGGTACAGTGGTAATAATGGGAGATTTTAACTATCCAAATATAGATTGGGGTCCGGGGTTGGTTAAAACTACAAAGGGGCGACAATTCCTAAATTTATTGCAGGATAATTTTATGGGCCAGTTTGTGGAGGACCCAACAAGAAGTGATGCCTTGTTGGATCTGATCATTTCTAACAACGCAGAGCTGGTTGGTAATGTAACTGTGCGGGGAAACCTTGTTAATAGCGACCACAATATAATTACTTTTGACTTAAAATGTAGAAAACAAAGACAGGCGGGGAAGGCAAAAACATATAACTTTAAAAAGGCAAATTTCCCTGGGCTGGGGGCTGCACTACAGGACATAGACTGGGGGGAGGTGTTGTCAAATACTGATACAGAAGGTAAATGGGACATCTTTAAATCAACTCTAAATAACTATACAGCTAAATATATACCAAAGGGGAACAAATATAAACGATTAAAACTAAATCCTAAATGGCTGACACATGATGTTAAAAGAGCAATAAACAACAAAAAAATAGCCTTCAAAAAATACAAATCTGATGGGTCAGCTATAACATTTAAACAGTACAAGGAGCTTAATAAAATCTGTAAAAATGTAATAAAAACAGCAAAAATTCAAAATGAGAAACAGGTGGCCAAAGAAAGCAAAACTAATCCTAAATATTTTTTTAGATATATAAATGCAAAAAAACCAAGGACAGAGCATGTAGGACCCCTTAATAATGATAATGGGGAGGTTGTCACAGGCGATCAAGAGAAGGCGGAGCTACTGAATGGGTTCTTTAGTTCTGTATATTCCATGGAAGAAGGAGCTGACATTGGCCAGGTCAGTGCTGGTAACACATCATGTAATGTACTGAACTGGCTTAATGTAGAGATGGTACAAGGTAAGTTAAGTGATATAAATGTAAGCAAATCCCCAGGATCGGATGGACTACACCCAAGAGTTCTTAGAGAGGTAAGTTCAGTAATATCTGTACCCCTGTTCATGATATTTAGAGATTCTCTGGTGTCTGGTATTGTGCCAAGGGACTGGCGCAAGGCGAATGTGGTGCCAATCTTCAAAAAGGGCTCTAGGTCTTCCCCAGGAAACTATAGACCGGTAGGTTTAACGTGCATTGTGGGTAAATTGTTTGAAGGACTTATAAGGGATTACATACAGGAATACATAGGGGACAATAGTATTATAAGTGATAGCCAGCATGGGTTTACTAAGGATAGAAGTTGTCAAACCAATCTAATTTGCTTTTATGAAGATGTGAGTAGAAGCCTTGACAGAGGAATGGCTGTGGATATAGTGTTTCTGGATTTTGCTAAAGCGTTTGATACTGTCCCTCATAGACGTCTGACAGGTAAGTTAAGGTCTTTGGGTTTGGAAATTTTAGTTTGTAACTGGATTGAACACTGGCTCATGGATCGTACCCAGAGAGTGGTGGTCAATGATTCGTACTCTGATTGGTCCCCGGTTATTAGTGGTGTACCCCAAGGTTCAGTACTGGGCCCGCTGTTGTTTAATTTATTTATCAATGATATAGACGATGGTATTAACAGCTCTGTTTCTATCTTTGCAGATGACACCAAGCTTTGTAGCACAGTACAGTCTATAGAGGATGTGCATAAGTTACAAGATGACTTGGATAGACTAAGTGTCTGGGCATCCACTTGGCAAATGAGGTTCAATGTGGATAAATGTAAAGTTATGCATCTGGGTACTAATAACCTGCATGCATTGTATGTCTTAGGGGGGATTAAACTGTCAGAGTCACTGGTAGAGAAGGATCTGGGTGTACTTGTAGATCACAGACTACAGAATAGCATGCAATGTCAGGCTGCTGCTTCCAAAGCCGGCAGGATATTGTCATGTATCACAAGAGGCATGGACTCAAGGGACAGGGACATAATACTCCCCCTTTATAAATCATTGGTACGGCCTTACCTGGAATATGCTGTTCAGTTTTGGGCACCTGTCCATAAAAGGGACACTGCGGAGTTGGAAAGGGTGCAGAGACGCGCGACTAAATTAATATGGGGCATGGAACATCTTAGCTATGAGGAGCGATTAAAGGAGTTACAATTGTTTAGTCTTGAGAAGAGACGTTTAAGGGGGGATATGATAAACGTATATAAGTATATTAATGGCCCATACAAAAAATATGGAGAAAAACTGTTCCAGGTTAAACCCCCCCAAAGGACGAGGGGGCACTCCCTCCGTCTGGAGAAGAAAAAGTTTAGTCTCAAGGGGCGACACGCCTTCTTTACCGTGAGGACTGTGAATTTATGGAACGGTCTACCTCAGGAACTGGTCACAGCAGGAACAATTAACAGCTTTAAAACAGGATTAGATACATTCCTGGAACAAAATAAGATTAATGCTTATGAAGAAATATAAGATCTCATCCCTTCCCCAATATCACGCCACACCCCTACCCCTTAATTCCCTGGTTGAACTTGATGGACATATGTCTTTTTTCGACCGTACTAACTATGTAACTATGTAACTATGTCTACCCCTATGCAATCCCTAATTTAGGGATGGCATGGCACTCTCACTTTGAAGCCCTGTCGTATTTCAAGGCAACAGTTTAGGGTCATATATGGGGTATCGCCGTACTCGGGAGAAATTGCGTTACAAATTTTGGGGGGTATTTTCTGCTTTTACCCTTTTTAAAAATGTTAAATTTTTGGGAAAAGAAGCATTTTAGGTAAAAAAAAATTTTTTTTTTTTACATATGCAAAAGTCGTGAAACGCCTATGGGGTATTAAGGTTCACTTAACCCCTTGTTGCGTTCCCCGAGGGGTCTAGTTTACAAAATAGTATGCCATGTGTTTTTTTTTGCTATTCTGGCACCATAGGGGCTTCCTAAATGCGGCATACCCCCAGAGCAAAATTTCCTTCAAAAAAGCCAAATGTGACTCCTTCTCTTCTAAGACCTGTAGTGCGCCAACAGAGCACTTTTCACCCCCATATGGAGTGTTTTCTGAATCGGGAGCAATTGGACTTCAAATTTTGGGGGGTATTTTCTGCTATTACCCTTTTTAAAAATGTAAAACTTTTGGGAAACCAAGCATTTTAGGTAAAATTTTTTTTATTTTTTTATTTTTTTTACATATGCAAAAGTAATGAATCACCTGTGGGGTATTAAGGTTTAGTTTACCCCTTGTTATGTTCCCCGAGGGGTCTAGTTTCCAAAATGGTATGCCATGTGTTTTTTTTTTTTGCTGTTCTGGCACCATAGGGGCTTCCTAAATGTGACATGCCCCCCAAAAACCATTTGTCGCTCCTTCCCTTCTGAGCCCTCTACTGCGCCCGCCGAACAATTAACATGGACATATGAGGTATGTGCTTGGGTTTCAAATACAAGTAAAAATTTTCTCCTGTTTTCTCCTTCACTTTGCTGCTATTCCTGTGAAACCCCTAAAGGGTTAAAACGCTTACTGAATGTCATTTTGAATACTTTGGGGGGTGTAGTTTTTATAATGGGGTAATTTATGGGGTATTTCTAATATGAAGACCCTTCAAATCCATTTCAAACCTGAACTGGTCCCTGAAAAAAAGCGAGTTTCAAAATTTTGTGAAAAAATGGAAAATTGCTGCTGAACTTTGAAGCCCTCTGGTGTCTTCCAAAAGTAAAAACATGTCAATTTTATGATGCAAACATAAAGTAGACATATTGTATATGTGAATAAATTTTTTTTTATTTGGAATATCCATTTTCCTTACAAGCAAAGAGCTTCAAAGTTAGAAAAATGCAAAATTTTCACATTTTTCATCAAATTTTGGGATTTTTCACCCCCATCCCTTTCTGGATAACCCCTTTAACCCCTTCCTGATCCATGGCATACATGTACATCATGGGTCGGATGGGCGGACATGACGGGGCCTGTGGGTCGGGTCCACGTCATGACTGGGAGATGTCCGATGCTATCAGCAGCTGACATCTGCCAGTAATGACGGACATTGGAGATCGTTCCGATGTCCGTCATTTAACTGATTAAATACCATGATCTATACAGATCACTACAATAGAAAATTGATACAGCGTTCTGTGGTATAATATAGTTAGTGTTGAGTGCGAATATTCGCAATTTGAGCATTTATTGCAAATTTAGCATATTCGCATATTTGCAAACATGGCGAATATAGTCTTATATAGACGCATTTTTTTTCCCCACAGAACACATCACAGTGACCTCATCCCTCCCTGCTTCCAGCTTTTGCTCTAAAGAAGGCTCAATACTATTTACTGTATTAGACTGGAGAGCAAATATTCGCGAATATGAGTATATGCAAATATTCGCTAATATCCTCATATTCGCGAATATCATCACTAAAATTAGATAGATACTGACGATATTCACGAATATGACATGACAAGATTCAAAATAAAAAAAAGGTCATAGACCCATTATCCCTTCTGTATAGAACAAGAATATTAGGAGATAGATATAGTAGAGAATATAGATAGAGACAGGGGCGGACATATCGCCTGTGCAGCCGGTTCAGCTGCACAGGGGCCCAGCGTGGGAGGGGGCCCGGCCCGCCCTCACACGCTGGGCCGGTCCTACCATCGGACCCAGTGCACAGGGCCGCCATCAGGGGGTAAACCCATACACTTGTATGGGGCCCGGAGCTTCAGGGAGGCCCGGACGTCCCTGTACTTTTTTTTTCCGGCTAGTCAGTGAGTGACTGCGACTGTCACTCACTGACTCCTGGCTGGGTACCTGTCAGAACTATGACCGGGCCTCATAGTCTGGGGGGCCCGCAGGACTATGAGGCCCGCTCTTTCTAGGGCGCGGGCCCCTTAAGAAGTACGGCAGGGCCGGACAGGCCAGGGGCTGATGGGAGTCGACGTGCCCCGCGCAGGCACGCACGTCTACTCCAGTCACCTGACCTGTCCCGGCGCGATCTCCAGTCCAGCAGCCTCCCGACGGATCCTCCCCGTGCAGTGACACTCTGACAGGAGCAGCAGCTGCACCGAACCCCGGCAGAGTAAGTGAACGGGGTGTGTGTGGGGGGGGGGGGTTGGATGGGGGCTATGTTGTTTGCAGACTACAATGGTGATGAGAGGTGCAGGGGAACTGGTGCTTGGGGTGTTATAGGGGTGATGAGAGGGGGGGGGGGTTATGGGGGTAATGAGAGGTGCAGGGGGTGTTATGGGGGGATGAGAGGTGCAGGGGGTGTTATGGGGGGATGAAAGGTGCATGGGGAGGTTATGGGGGTGATGAGAGGTGCAGGGGGTGTTATGGGGGTAATGAGAGGTGCAGGGGGGTGTTATGGGGGGATGAGAGGTGCAGGGGGTGTTATGGGGGGATGAAAGGTGCATGGGGAGGTTATGGGGGTGATGAGAGGTGCAGGGGGGTTATGGGGGTGATGAGAGATGCAGGGGGGGTTATGGGGGTAATGAGAGGTGCAGGGGGGTGTTATGGGGGGGATGAGAGGTGCAGGGGGTGTTATGGGGGGATGAAAGGTGCATGGGGAGGTTATGGGGGTGATGAGAGGTGCAGGGGGGTTATGGGGGTGATGAGAGATGCAGGGGGGGTTATGGGGGTAATGAGAGGTGCAGGGGGTTGTTATGGGGGGGATGAGAGGTGCAGGGGGTGTTATGGGGGGATGAAAGGTGCATGGGGAGGTTATGGGGGTGATGAGAGGTGCAGGGGGGTTATGGGGGTGATGAGAGATGCAGGGGGGGTTATGGGGGTGATGAGAGATGCAGGGGGTGTTATGGGAGTGATGAGAGATGCAGGGGGTGTTATGGGGGTGATGAGGGGGGGGGGTGTTATGGGGTGATGAGAGGTGCAGGGGGGGTTATGGGGGTGATAAGAGGTGCAGGAGGGTGTTATGGGGGTGAAGAGAGGTGCAGGGGGTTGTTATGGGGGTGGTGAGATATGCAGGGGGCATTATAATAGTGATGAGGAGAGGTGCGGGGGTTATAATAGTGATGAGGAGAGGTGCGGGGGTTATAGTAGTGATGAGGAGAGGTGTGTGGGGGGGGTTATAGTAGTGATGAGGAGAGGTGCGGGGGTTATAGTAGTGATGAGGAGAGGTGTGGGGGGGGGTTATAGTAGTGATGAGAGGTGCCTGGGGGGGGTTATAATAGTGATGAGGAGAGGTGTGGGGGGGTTATAGTAATGATGAGGAGAGGTGCGGGGGTGGTTATAGTAGTGTTGAGGAGAGGTTTGGCAGGGGTTATGGGGGTGATGAGGAATGATGAGGACACAGAGGATAAGAAGTATTATATTTAGTGGGTATAGTGTGTGGCAGGATTATATTTAGTGGGTACAGTGTATAGCAGTATTATATTCAGGGTACAGTGTGTGGCAGGATTATATTTAGTGGGTACAGTGTATAGCAGTATTATACTCAGGTTACAGTGTATAGCATTATTATATTCAGGGTACGGTGTGTGGCAGGATTATATTTAGTGGGCACAGTGTGTAGCAGTATTATATTCAGGGTACAGTGTATAGTATTATTATATTCAGGGTACAGTGTATAGCAGTATTATATTCAGGGTACAGTGTGTGGCAATATTATATTTAGTGGGTACAATGTGTGGCAGTATTATATTCGGACTACAGTGTGTGGCAGTATTATATTCAGGTTACAGTGTATAGCAGTATTATATTTAGTGGGTACAGTGTACAGCAGTATTGTATTCAGGTTACAGTGTCTGGCAATATTATATTTAGGGTACAGTGTGGGGCAGTATTTTATTTAGGGTACAGTGTGTGACAGTATTTTATTTAGGGTACTGTGTGGGGCAGTATTATATTTAGTGGGTACAGTGAATAGCAGTATTATATTTAGTGGGTACAGTGTATGGCAGTATGCTATTCATGGTACAGTGTGTGGCAGGATTATATTCAGGGTACAGTGTGTGGCAGGATTATATTTAGTGGGTACAGTGTATAGCAGTATTATATTCAGGGTACAGTGTGGGGCAGTATTTTATTTAGGTTACACTTTCTGGCAAGGTTATAATGATTATTGTCTTCATGCAGAGGATGAGGATCTGCTGACAGTGAGGAGCCAATGATGTCTGCATGTCAGACTCTGCAGAGAAGATGGAGCTGGGGGAAGACCTGGTCTCTGGACGAGATGAAGAAGAAAAGAAGACGTCACTCAGGTCACTGACATCATTGTGTGTTCTTATGACTGTCCCATCAGAGCTGTAGTCACTTGTAAGTTCTGCAGTGATGATGGGTAAAACTGTGTCCAATCTGTGTCTCTTCAGCTGTTACAAAACTACAACTCCCATTGCCTGATGCTCTCCAGACATGATGGGAGTTTTAGCTTTCCAACAGCTGGAGAACCACTTCAACCGAGGTGATCGGTGGGGGTCTCAGGCCTTGAGTTGTGTAAGGGGCCCCGAAATTTCTGATGGCAGCCCTGCCAGTGCACATATGACAGGGAAATCAGTCTTGCCCAGTCACTAAACTGCTACTTACATCTGCCCATGGGGACTTCCTGGCTGAGGTGCGTGCAGTGAGTGACGTCATCGCAAGCACCTGGACGCTGACGTCCAGCGCAGAGCGTGCGATGATGTCACTTATAGCGCGCACCTCTGCCAGGAAGTCCCCATGGGCAAATGTAAGTAGTGTAGGCCAGGTAAGAGTGTGTGGGTGAGTGAGAGTGTGTGTGTGTGTGTTTGTTTGTTGGGGTTATGCTACGCTACCTTATGTGGGGAATCTATGCTACCTAATGTGGGGAATATATGCTATGCTACCTAATGTGGGGAATCTATGCTACCTAATGTGGGGAATATATGCTATGCTACCTAATGTGGGGAATCTATGCTACCTAATGTGGGGAATATATGCTATGCTACCTAATGTGGGGAATCTTTGCTACACTACCTAATGTGGGGAATATATGCTACGCTACCTAATGTGGGGAATCTATGCCATGCTACCTAATGTGGGGAATATATGCTATGCTACGCTACCTAATGTGGGGCTACGCTACCTAATGTAGGGAATCTATGCTACGCTACCTAATGTGGGGAATATATGCTGCGCTACCTAATGTGGGGAATATATGCTACGCTACCTAATGTGGGGAAATTATGCTATGTTACCTAATGTGGGGAAACTATGCAATGCTACCTAATGTGGGGAATATATGCTACCTAATGTGGGGAATCTATGCTACCTAATGTGGGGGAACTGCTGCCTATCTAATGCAGATTAATGTGAGTTGCAGTGCAATTTTATGGCATATTACTTTTTTTTTTTGGGGGGGGGGGGGGCCCAGGCACATTCTTTGCACAGGGGCCCTCTGTTGTCTGTGTCCGCCCCTGGATAGAGAGGTAGATAGTTATCCTCATATGCGCATTTACGCAAAGCGAAAAAGGCAAATATATTGAATATGTGAATTTCACAAATATAGGACGAATATTCGTCCATATATTCGCGAAATATCGCAAATTCGAATATGGCATATGCCGCTCATCACTTAATATAATTAAATGCCAAAGATGATATTTTCAAGAAGGCAACTACTCACCGATGTGGGTTGTACCAACCAAGTACAACAATGGAAATAGCATGTAAGCCGTAGCCGGGACCCTGCAGCCACTCCAAGCCTCGTGTGTAGCATACAAACAAAGAACCTCCATAGAAAAGGGCTGGATCACAAAGGGCACTGGGAACCAGGTAAGAGCATTGCACATTTATTACCCACAATGCAACGCGTTTCTCGCTAATACCATTTCCAGGTTCTTTGTTTGTATGCTATACAGACCACGTCATTTAATCATTAAGTGCCACTACTCTCTTGATGTCTTGTTGCCCCATAGCACCCCCCCGCAATTACATCACCTGAGGCCTTACCTGGTCTGCGGCGTCTTCCCTGGCTCTGAGATTGCTTAGGGCTCCCTTTGGCAGCCCTTAGAAATCGAGCATAGATTTAATGGATCAATGTAATGTAATGGCATTACATTGATCTATGTATGTCATCTGATGATGGTCTACGATAGGCCCCTGGTGGGAACAAAAAGTGTGTATAAAAAAAGTTAAATGTTTTTAAAAATATTTAAAAAAAAAATCCTTCCCCTAATAAAAATTCAAATCACCCTCTTTTCCCATTTTTTAAATAAAACACTGGACAAACAAAAAAGATAACCATATTTGGTATCACTGCGTGCATAATTGTATGAACTATTAAATTATTATGTATTATTATGTTTCTGATCCTGCAATGAAAACGGCGTAAATTCAAAAAAATTCTGAACACCAAAATTGCTGATTTTTGGTTACATTACATCGCCAAAAAATCATAATAAAAATGTATCAAAAAGTCAGACCTACACAAAAGTGGTACCGTTAAAAAACGACAGTTCATGGTGCAAAAAAAAAAAACCCTAACACATATCCATAATTTTTCTGCGCAATTCAGTGTCTTTGTTCCACAACAAATCATCTGCTGGTTATACTAGTCCGAAGAGTGTAGACGGTATAATACCCAACAGTCTATTCCTAAGAGTCTTTGACAGAGTGCAATTTTGTGTTTAGTACACAGCTTTTTTTTTGGCTGCAGCACTGTTGTGTACGGCTGGTGTTTTACAAAACTGTAGCACATTTTTCTGCCCTCATAAGTGCATACCGCATACGTACATCTAAGTAGTATACTATTTTGTGCCTGTTAATCTGTGAAGGGCTTACATACTGTGAAAAGACAGACCAAAGTAATCACCGGCTGGTGTTTTACAAAAATACAGAGTTTTTAGGCGTACTTTAGCACATTTTTCTGCCCTCATAAATGCATACTGCATACACACATCTAAGTAGTATATTATTTTGTACCTGTTAATCTGTCAAGGACCTACATACTGTGAAAAGCCAGCCAAAAGTGCACACCTGCTGCTGTTCTAGACAAATACTGTTTTAAGCATAGTGAAGCGTATTGTACTCCCCTCATATACGCCCTAAGTATGTCAGGTAGAGAAGTGCCAGGACGTGCACAGAGGAGTGGAAAAGGCCTTAATCCTTCAGGCAGAGGTTGCAGCAGACTAGGGGCGAGTGGCAGCAGGAGTCGCAGCGAGAGGCCTGAGCTCCCGTTATCAGCTAGTGGTCATGTTTCGACCAGCAACCCATCTGCTGTCGTCGATTGGTTAATACAATCATTCACTTAATCACAAGTGATATCTGACACCCCCAGTCAACAGTCGGTGGATTCCTCAGACACAACCCTCAGTTGGCATGGCCCAAGAGCAGTCTCTGTCCTCCCATTGCTTCTGTCCTATGCTGTTCCCTCCCCTAAAGAAGTATCTTATGCTGTGGGTTCAGCTCCACTATTCAGTGAGGACGATCTAATAGAGAACAGTCAGCAGCTACTGCCCAGCCAAGAAGTGGAGGAGACATCTGCCTCTTCCCCCGCTAGGTGGGCAAGTAGCGATGAGGAGAGTGGCATGGGAGGCGATTTTGCCAGCGTTCAAGGTCCTGTAGCAGACACTGTTGAGAAACCTGAGGAGAACATCAGTGACGTGCAGAAACTTGTTGATGATGATTAAGTCGATCGAAATTGGGAGCCGGTGCAGAAGGGGTTTCATCATCATCAGGAGAAGAGAGTTACAGGTTGCCCGTAAGGCAGCAGCTGAGCCAGCAAGGCGGTAGCATTGTTGGCAGTCAGCATTGTGGCAGAAGTGGAAATACTGTAGCCAAACGTGCCCTGGGGAGACCACCTGCTTCGCAGCAGCCTACTTTCCCGGGAGGTAGTGGAACAGGGGTTCCTGGAGACGATGGCAGCAGCATTGAATTAGTGTGGACAGCTACTCGGAAGTGTGGCAGAAGGTGAATCGTGAAGCCGGGGTGTGTCATACCCTCCTTCTGTCGCTCCCAATGTTCCTGCTCCTCCTACTTTTAGTCAGCTATTCTGCCAACAATCCATCGGCGAAGCCCTGTCCAAGAGACAACAGTATGCTCCCACTCATCCAACGGTGCAGAAGATGAATGTGCTCCTGTCTAAGTTGCTGGTGCGGCAGTCCCTCCCTTTTCAAGTGGTGGAATCTGCACCTTTCAGAGAACTGATGGCTTGTGCCGAGCCGAGGTGGAGAGTGCCAAACCGTCATTTCTTTGCGAAGAAGGGAGCACAAACCCTGCTCAATTTTGTGGAAGAGAAGGTGGTCCAGTCCTTGAGCCTGTTGGTGTGTACCAAAGTGCACGGCAGCGCCGACGTCTGGAGCTGTAACTACGGTCAGGGACAGTACATGTCCTTTACGGCTCACAGGGTGAATGTGGTTCCTGCACAGCCACAACACCAACTTGGACAGTTCACGCCTCTTCCTCCTCCATGCTCTCTGGCCATTGGTCCTGTGACAGTGTGCGACTCTGCCTCCTCATCATCCATCGTGTCCTCATCCTCCACTGCCCAAACAAGTCTCAGTGGCCCTTCAGCATACCATGTATTTAGGGCACGGCAGTGTCACGCTGTTCTTCACATGGTTTGCCTTGGCGAAAAGAGTCACACAGGGGAGGAACTGCTAAAAGTCATTCATAAAGAAATCTGAGCATGGCTTACTCCACGAAAACTGGAAATAGGAACCATGGTGACTGACAACGGGAAGAACTTCTTGCATGCGCTGCGACTGGGAAGGCTGAGCCATGCGCCCTGCATGGCACACATTTTCAATCTGGTTTTGAAACAGGTCCTGAAGTGTTCCCCCCATTTGCAAGACATCCTAACAATGGGAAGGAAACTCAATCCTCTGTTCCTCTGCGCCTTCGTTTCTATGAGCACACGCACGGGACGTCAGTGACTTCTCGACGTGCACTATCTCGCGACGACCCCTGCGTTTTTAAACGTAACGCGGGGCCGCAGGGAGTTAGTAGTGATGGGGGGAATTGCCCTGTCGCTACAGGACGGGCAAACACCGGCTCTGCTCGGGGCCCTGGGCCAGCTCGGGGGCCCAAGCAATTGCTTGGTTTGCCTGTCCTGTTGCAACAGGCCTGGAGTCAGGTGTGTCTTGAACTCCGCCGAACCCGTGAGACTGACTCACCGAACCCCTGGGGTTCGATCGAACCCAGGTTAAGAACCACTGAGCTAGAGGGTTATGAGGAAGGTGAGACAGAGGACCCAGACACTCCGTGGCAGTATGCAATGGAAGGGGAGGCAGGGAGTCCCTCTGAGTCACTTGTAGTGTTGCTCACGAATATTCGCAATTCGAATATTATTCGCGAAAATCGCATATTCGCGAATTCGCGAATTTCGCGAATATAGCGCTATATATTCGTAATTACGAATAATCGTTTTTTTTTTTGTTTTTTGTTTTTTCACAGTACACATCACAGTGATCACCCCTCTCTGTTTCCAGCTTGTTTGGTGTAAAGAAGGCTCTAATACTACTGTGTGAGACTGGCGTGCGAAAATTCGCATATGCGAAAATTAGCATATGCTAATTTTCGCATATGCGAATTTCGCGTATGTTCATTTTGTATATGCTAATATTCACATATGTTGATTTTCGCATACGCGATTTTTCGCATATGCGAAAATAAAACGGGAATATAACGAATATGCGAATATTCGCGAATATATGACGAATATTCGTCCATATATTCGCGAATATTCGCGAATTCGAATATGGCCTATGCCGCTCAACACTAGTCACTTGTACAGGTGGCACGATGCATGCTCACTTGCTTGCGTAGTGACAGCTGAATTGTCACCATTCGGCAGCAGGATGACTTCAGGATCTCCACCTAATAGGACCCTCGCTACCACCACAAAATAGGGGCATTTTTTACACCCACTGAGAGGAAGGACAAAATGACCTACTACAGAGGCATCCTATATAGTCAGTTGGCCGATGCCTATCAGCGCCATCGTCCATCCTCTCGCAGGTCTGAATTGTGGGCCCTTTGCGCTCACCTTCCACTGCCATGGCTGCTGGGGAGGGGTGGGGTGGCAGGAGCAGTACCAGCTCAATCAGCAGCAGCCTGAGTCTACAGTTGCTGATGAGTAGCTTTCTTCACCCGCATAGTGAAGCATCTCATCAGCAGCAGGTACACCTGGAGCAGGACTTGAACCTGCAGGTGGTAGCATACCTTGACATGCCCATGCCAACACACCACTAAGATCCGCTGGACTTCTGGGCAGCCAAACTTGATTTGTGGCCGCAACTAGCAGAGCTTGCCCTGGAAAAGCTGTCCTGCCCGGCCAGTAGTGTGCCATAAGAGCGGGTGTTTAGTGCGGCGGGGGCCATAGTCACCCCAAGGAGAACTTATCTGTCAACGAAAAATGTGGAGAGACTGACCTTTGTGAAGATGAAGCAGGCATGGATCAGCCAGGATTTCCAACCACCAATGCATGAGAGTAGATTGACCATGGTGCCACACCAACACTTCACAAATATGGATAGTGCCAAACAACTTTAAGGCGCTGCTCCCCAGTGACAAACATTCCTTCGCATCAGACCTTTTTTCACCCACCTTCATAACCGGGTACTGGTATTGCCACCCACCACACCACTCTTTCTCCAGGTCCCTTTCATGACTCCTGGTGCTTCTGCTGCCACCTCCAAGCTGTCTCATTCAGCCACTATATGGTCTGTGTCATTCAGCAACTACATGGTTTAGTGATGCTGCTGGGCCTAAGACATTACCTATGGTAGCACTTGGTACCATACATCTTCAATGGAAATTTCAAAATTCATCTTTTATTCTTAGAGATTGCCTATTGTCTCCTCATGTGCTGCCAACTCTAGGCTGTGCCATTCATCCACTATATGATGTCTTTATGCTACCACAAACTCCAGGCTGTTCTATTCAGCCACTATATTGTCTCCTCCTACTGATGCCACCTCCAGGCTCTGTCATTGTGCTGCCATGTGTCATGTGACTCCTTGTTAGATTTGGTCCTTTGTACCCACATGCCAGAGCCCGGGACACTAAAACTTGGGAATTAAAAGTTCTAGTTCAAGATCCTAATTTTCAATTTCAAAATCATAAATTTCAATGGTCTCCCCATGCTTCTGCCAACTCCAGGCTGTGTCATTCAGGCAATATTTGGTTTACTGATGCTGCTGGGCCTGGGTCTGGGAATAAACATTTTGTTATGATAGCTACCCAAAATCTTCAGTTTAAAGTTCAGAATTCATTTTTAAACATAGGGATTGTGAAGCCCTGGTGTCTACTCATGCTGCTGACTCCAGGCTGTGCCATTCAGACACTCTAGGGTCTCCTCATGCTTCATCCACCTCCAGGCTGTGTCATTAAGCCACTATATGGTCTCCTCATGCTGCTAACACCTCCACACTGTGTCATTCAGCCACTATATGGTCTCCTCATGCTGCCAACACCTCCACGTTGTGTCATTCAGCCACTATATGGTCTCCTCATGCTGCCAACACCTCCACGCTGTGTCATTTAGCCACTATATGGTCTTTCCATGCTGCCAACACCTCCACATTGTGTCATTCAGCCACTATATGGTCTTCCCATACTGATGCCACCTCCAGGCTCCGTCATTTTTCCACTCTGCGGCACTGATTCTAAAAGTGATGCCTGTAATCTGCATGTCATACTGAATAATAGTATTATTTCACTACCCCAGCACACTCCATATGCATGTTAGAACACAGCAAAGTGTTCAACACCCCTATTGAGGCCTATAGTAGGCCAGTAATAACTGTTTGTAATATAGATCCACCGCGATAAACTTTCGAAAAATTGGAAAAATCGTCTGAAACTAATTTTTCAAAAGTTTGCTCATCTCTAACGAAGGGGTTAAGGCCGCTAGGGACCCATATGTCCAGATTAAACATCCACTGGCCTCCACCCTGGGCAATTGGACAATGTAGTCTTCCCCTCTTCAGTAGGGGGGGTTGACCCTTTATTAGAACCCTTTAAATGAAGCATTGTGCTTTTTAGCATTGTGATGGGATAGGGGATGACCTGTGGTTAATGTTATACAGACATTCACCTATCCTTTTTGACTGGAGTCTCTTTGGACGCCCAACATACAGTAGAGTTTCCCACATGGATACTCTATTCAGTAGATGACCCCCCCTAGATTTACATGTCATGTGAGTTTTGATTTTACATTTCAATGATAAGTTCTTGTTCTGCATTTCCACTATGGGTGTCTTAGATTTAGTTATCAGACAAGGCTTACAGTTTCTACAGGGATGGAAACTGAGTAGTTGGAAAATTGTGTTTTTTTTTTTTTTTTGCTGTTTGGGCCTGTTGTTGATGGGAGCAATCATATTTTAGAGTTTCCTCTAATATTTATTCTCTTCCAATGCTTATCATTTCTGATTTAGTATTCCCCACCTTCTCCTTTGTATAACCTTTATTTTAAATTTCTCTTGAAGTGTAGTTGCTTCCTCCTTCTTCCAACTTTGCACAGTTTCTCCATAGAATAAGGAACTTGCTTAATGGAATATTCTCCAACCAAATTGGGAGATGGCAGCTAGATGTCATGAAAGAGGGGACCGAGAAAAGGGAGTAGTGAGACCTAACTGTCCCTAAAACCTCTGTCCCCTTCTATTGCCCATCTGCCCTAAAGGCAGATAGACAACTAGGAGAATGGACCCTATACTGCGCTAAAGTGCATGGGCGTAAGAATTAAACAAAACAAGCCGTACATGTCGGGAAACAAGTCAGTAACATAACAGGACTACTACAAAGCTACAAATCTGTCATAAAAGGGGGCAGGGAGCAGGGAGTTAGTGAACCCTAACAATCCCTACAACCACTGTCCCTTCCTATTGCCTATCCGCTCTAAACAACGGAAGGAGAACCACGAGGATGGACCCTATACTGCGCTAAAGTGTATGGATGTAAGAGTCAAACAAAACAAAACAAACTCTACATGTTGGGAAACAAGTCAAGAACATGACAGAAATAATACAAAGCTACAAACAGATATACCAGGCAGGATATAGCATACTAACACACAGTTCAAGAACTAGGATCAAGATTAACGGCAGATAAGATAATATGAACAAGACTAGATATGAGGATGAGAACTGTACATATATATATATATATATATATATATATACATATATATATATATATATATATATATATATATATATAGCAGACAAAACCAGGAGATGCAGGGGATGAACAGGTTAACTGAATGCCAAATCTAGGGATGAGCGAATCAAATCTGATGAATCCGATTTCGTTACGAATTTCAGGAAAAATTTGATTCACAACGAATGCGAATATCACTGCGATTCAATTGCGCAAATCCGTAAAGTAAACTACATTTAGTGCTGTCCAGGCTCCAGGGCATCTTAAATGGCGGATCCACATGTGAGGACATGGGGCAAGGAATCCTGGGAAGGAGGGAACAAGGGTCGGTGGGATGACCCTGAATCACATTCAACATGCAGCCTATCAGCAGCCAGCCACCCCTGTGATGACAAATCTCTGTATAATCGGCAGCCATCTTGCGGCCACTCATATCAGCATTCTATTACAGAGAGAGAATGACAGAGAGCAGCAGTGATTCACCTCAAGCCCAAATCCAGCCTAAAAGCACTGATAGGGAAGGGAGAGAGATTGAGAGAGAAAGTACAATTGTGGGTATATTACAGCAGCGATTAACCCCTTAAGGACCCGGGCTTTTTCCGTTTTTTCATTTTCAATTTTTCCTCCTTAACTTTAAAAAATCATAACTCTTAAAAATTTTCACCTAAAATTATATATAATGGCTTAATTTTTGCATCACTAATTCTACTTTGTAATGACATTAGTCATTTTACCCAAAAATCTACGGTGAAATGGGAAAAAAAATCAATGTGCGACAAAATTTATGAAAAAACACTATTTTGTAAGTTTTGGGGGCTCCTGTTTTTACGCAGTACATTTTTTGTCAAAAATGATACCTTATCTTTATTCTGTAGGGCCATACGGTTAAAATGATACCCTATTTGTATAGGTTTGAATTTGTATCACTTCCGAAAAAAATCATGAATACATGCAGGAAAATGTATACGTTTAAAATGGTCATCTTTTGACCCCTATAACTTTTTTATTTTTCTGTGTTCATGGCGCTTTGAGGACTAATTTTTTGCGCCGTCATCTGAAGTTTTTAGCGGTACCATTTTTGTTCTGATCAGACTTTTTGATCACTTTTAATTCACTTTTTTGTGGTATAAAAAGTGATAAAAAATGCGCTATTTTGGGCTTTGGAATTTTTTTGCGCGTACGCCATTGAACGAGCGGTTTAAAAAGCGATATATTTTTATAATTCGGACATTTCCACACGCGGCGATACCACATATGTTTATTTTTATTATTATTTACATAATGTTTTTTTTATTTTTGGAAATGCCGGGTGATTCAAACTTTTATTAGGGGAAGGGATAATTGAAAGGGTTAATGATTTTTTTACACTTTTCTTATGTAATATTATAGCTCCTATAGGGGGGTATAACATTGCATTAACTGATCTTTTACACTGATTGATCCATCTCCATAGGAATGGATCGATCAGTTTTTTCGGCGATTGAATGCTCAAGCCTGGATCTCAGGCTAGAAGCATTCATTCGGCGATCGGACAGCGCAGGAGAAGGTAAGAAGACCTCCTCCTGTGCTACAGCTGTTCGGGATGCCGCGATTATACCGCGGAGATCCCGAACAGCTCCCTGAGCTAACCGGCACATTTTACTTTCGTTTTTAGCCGCGCGGCTCAGCTTTGAGCGCGCGGCTAAAGGGTTAATAGCACGCGGCACAGCGATCAGTGCCGCACGCTATTAGAGGCGGGTCCCGGCTTCACTATGACGCCGGGCCCGCCGCGATATGATGTGGGGTCACCGTGTGACCCCGCGTTATATCGCAGGATAGGGACTCAGGACGTACCCATACGTCCTGGGTCCTTAAGAGGTTAATCTCAACCCCAAATCCAGCCTAGAAGCACAGATAGGGAAGGGAGAGAGATTGAGAGAGAAAGTAAAATTGTGGGTGTACTACAGCAGTGATTCACCTCAAGCCCAAATCCAGCCTAGAAGCACTGATAGGGAAGGGAGTGAGATTGAGAGAGAGAGAGTGCAATTTTGGGTGTAGTACACAGTGACTGTGTGCTCCAGCCCTGGTGTGTACAACAACTGAAAAGCTAATAGTAGAATAATAGCAAGCCAGTTAGGGTGAGGAGAGCACTAAAAGCATATTGTCCTCTAAGTGGTGTACCATTTTGTTCCTGTTAAAGTCTCAAGGGCCTAGTTACAGTGAAAGGCCAGGCAAAAGTACACACCTGCGGCTGTTCTAGACAAATACTGTTTTAAGCTTAGTGGAGTGCATTGTACACCCCTCATAAGTGCATACCACATACTTACATCTAAGTTGTGTACCATTTTGTTCCTGTTGAAGCCTCAAGGGCCTAGTTATTGTGAAAGGCCGACCAAAAGTACACACCTGCTGGTCTTGAAGACAAATACTGTTTTAAGCGTACTGGAGTGCATTGTTCTCCCCTCATAAGTTCATACCACATACGTACATCTAAGTGTTGTACCATTTTGTTCCTGTTGAAGTCTCAAGGGCCTAGTTACTGTGAAAGGCCAGCCAAAAGTACTCACCTGCTGGTGTTCTAGACAAATACTGTTTTAAGGGTACTGGAGCGCATGGTACCCCCCTCATCAGTGCATACCACATATGTACATCTAAGTGGTGTACCATTTTGTTCCTATTAAAGTCTTAAGGACCTAGATACCGTGAAAGGCAAGCCAAAAGTACACACCTGTTGGTGTTGTAGACAAATACTGTTTTAAGCACAGTGGAGCTTATTGTACTCCCCTCATATACACACTAATATGTCACATATGTATGTTATGTATGTTATATGTCATATAAGTATGTCAGGCAGAGAAGTGCCAGGACATGCACAGAGGAGTGGCAGAGGCCTAAATTCATCAGGCAGAGGTCACAGCAGACTAGGGGTGAGTGGCAGCAGGAGTCGCAGCTGAGCTCCTGGTATCAGCTAGCGCAGTGGTTCTTAACCTTGTTGGAGGTACTGAACCCCACCAGTTTCTTATCCGCATTCACCGAACCCCTCTTAATTGGAAAATTTTAGTATGATTTTTTTCAAATTCAAAACATAGGAGGTATATATAAGTATGTATTTATACATAGGTGCACAAAATGAACAAAACCATTAAGAACAAAGAACAAAACCATGAAAACATGATTTTCACATAAAAACAAAAACATAATGAATATTTACTGCAAATCAGTGTGACTTCTGCTGTTGTCTTTCAGAGACCAGTTCAGAAATGCACGGCTTTACCTTGGCAAGTGCCACTTTCATGTAATTTTCGCAACAATGGCAGTGTTCTCCCACATTAGGCAGGCAGTGTTCCCCCACATTAGGCAGGCAGTGTTCCCCCACATTAGGCAGGCAGTGTTCCCCCACAGTAGGCAGACAGAGTTCCCCCACATTAGGCAGGCAGTGTTCCCCCACATTAGGCCGGCAGTGTTCCCCCACATTAGGTTGGCAGTGTTCCCCCACATTAGTCAGGCAGTGGTCCCCCACATTAGGCCGGCAGTGTTCCCCCCACATTAGGCCGGCAGTGTTCCCCACATTAGGCAGGCAGTGTTCCCCCATATTAGGCAGGCAGTGTTCCCCCACATTAGGCAGGCAGTGTTCCCCCACATTAGGCAGGCAGAGTTCTCCCACATTAGGCAGACAGTTCCCCCTCTGGAAGTACGGGCAGAGCAGGGGAAAGATGGCGGTGACGATATCGGCCGCTGTGGAAGAGGAGGGAGCTGGCAGCAGGCAGCAGGGGACCGGCGGTGGGGAGGACTGGCGGCAGCAGAATGCAGGCAGCGGCAGATACAGAGGCAGCAGTGAAGATCTGGTTAGTGATAGTTTAACAACTATAACTCCCAGCATGCCCAGACAGCCAAAGGCTGTCTGGGCATGCTGGGAGCTGTAATTTTGCAACATCTGTTAGGCTACAGTTTAGATACCACTGTATAGTGGTCTCCAAACTGTGCGCTTCCAGATGTTGCAAAACTACAGCTCTCAGCATGCCCAGACAGTCCAGGCATGCTGAGCATTGTAGTTCTGCAACATCTGGCCATTCAGATGTTTCTGAACTACAACTCCCAGCATGCCTGGACAGTCTCGGCATGCTGGGAGTTGTAGTTTTGCAATATCTGGAAGGGCACAGTTTGGAGACCACTATACAGTGGTGTCCAAACTGCAGCCCTCCAGATGGTGCAAAACTAAAACTCCTGGCATGCCCAGACAGTCCAGGCATGCTGAGCATTGTAGTTTGGCAACATCTAAAGGGCCAGATGTTGCAGAACTACAACTCCCAGCATGCCTGTGTAGTCTGGGCTTGCTTGGAGTTAACGTTTTGTAACATCTGGAGGGCCACAGTTTGAAGACCACTACACTGTGGTCTTCAAACTGTTCTCCAGTTGTTGCAAAACTACAACTCCCAGCATGCTCTTCGGCTGTCCGGGCATGCTGGGAGTTGTAGTCTTGCAACAACTGGTGGAAAACTGGTTGGGAAACACTGTCTGTTTCCTAACTCAGTGTTTCCCAACCCGTGCACCTCCAGCTTTTGCAAAACTACAACTCCCAGCATGCACTGACAGACCATGCATGCTGGGAGTTGTAGTTTTTCAACAGCTGGAGGTACACTGGTGCGGAAACATGGTGGTAGTCTGTTACCTAACTCAGTGTTTCCCAACCAGTGTGCCTTTAGCTGTTGCATAACTACAACTCCCAGCATGCACGGTCTGTCAGCTGAAGGTTTGCCCCCACCCCCAAGTGAATGTACAGGGTACACTCACACGGGCGGGGTTTTACAGCATGTATCCCGGGCTAAGTTTGAGCTGCAGCAGCTGAAACTCCCAGCGGGAAATTCGCTGTAAACCCCTGCCCATATGAATGTACCCTAAAATACTACACTACACTAAATAAAGGGTAAAAAAAGCACTTCATATACACACCCTTACACTGCCCCCCCCTGTCCCCAAATAAAAAACGTCTCGTACAACACTGTGTCCAAAACGGAGCCTCCAGCTGTTGCAAAATAACTCCCAGTATTGGCGGACGGCCATTGACTGTCCAAGCATGCTGGGAGTTTTGCAACAGCTGGAGGCACCCTGTTTGAGGAACACTGCCGTACAGTATTTTTGGTGGAGAAGCAAACGCCATGCTTGGATCTAGGTCCGTCCTTATGCCAATCCCTAATTTAGGCCTTAAATGTGCATAACGCTCTCTCATTTCGGAGCCCTGTCGTATTTCAAGGCAACAGTTTAGTGCCGCATATGGGGTATTTCTGTACTCAGGAAAAATTGCACTGCAAATTTTGGTAGGCTTTTTCTCCTTTTACCCTTTATGAAAAGGTAAAGTTGGGGTCTACACCAGCAGGTTAGTGTAAAAAAATATTTTTTTTACACTAACGTGCAGGTGTTGCTCCATACTTTTAATTTTCACAAGAGGTAAAAGGAAAAAAAAGACCCTCAAAATTTATAATGCAATCTCTCCTGAGTACGGAAATACCTCATATGTGGGTGTAAAGCGCACAGCAAGGCTGAGGAGTGAGAGTGCGCCATGTACATTTAAGGCCTAAATTAGTGATTTGCACAGGGGTGGTTACAGCAGTTGTGACATAAACGCAAAAAAAAATGTGACCCCATTTTGTAAACTACACCCCTCAAGGAATGTAACTAGGGGTATAGTGAGCGTTAACACCCCACAGGTGTTTGACAAGTTTCGTTATAGTTGGACGTGAAAATGAAAAATCTTATTTTTTTTCCACTAAATTTTATTTTTTTCATTTTCACAAGGGGTAATAGGAAAAAAGCCTCACAAAATGTATAACACCATTTCTTATGAGCATGGAAATACCTCATATGTGGATGTAAATTGCTCTGTGGGCACACTGCACAGCCTTTACACTACACTGGTGTAACACCAGTCGGGTGTAAATGCTCACTGCACCCCTTATTACATTTCGTAAGGGGTTTAGTTTCCAAAATGGGGTCACCTGTGAGGGAATTCCACTGTTCTGGCACCATGGGGGCTTTGTAAATGCACATGGCCCCCGACTTCCATTCCAACCAAATTCTCTCTCCAAAAGCCCAATGGCGCTCCTTCCCTTCTGAGCCATGTAGTGCGCCTGCAGAGCAATTTACATCCACATATGGGGTATTTCCATACTTAGAAGAAATGGGGTTACAAATTTTATGAGGCTTTTTCTCCTATTACCCTTTGTGAAAATGAAAAATTTGGGGTAACACCAGCATTTTAGTGAATTTTATTTTTTATTTTTCATTTTTACTGTGGGGTGTAAAGGTTCACTGTACCCCTTGTTACTTCCCTTGAGGGGTGTTGCTTCCCAAATAGTATGCCATATGTTTTTTTTTTTTTTTTTTTTTTTTTTTTTTTTTTTTTTTTGCTGTTCTGTCACCATGGGGGCTTTCTAAATGTGACATGCCCCTAAAAACCATTTCAGCAAAATTCGCTCTCCAAAATCCCATTGTCGCTCTTTCCCTTCTGAGCCCTCTAGTGCACCCACAGAGAACTTTACATCCACATATGGCTTTTTCTCCTTTACCCCTTGTAAAAATGAAAAAAAAAAATTGGTCTACAAGAACATACGAGTGTAAAAAAAATGAAGATTTTGAATTTTCTCCTCCACTTTGCTGCTATTCCTGTGAAATACCTAAAGGGTTAACAAACTTTCTGAATGTCATTATAAATACTTTGAGGGGTGCAGTTTTCATAATGGGGTCCATTATAGGATATTTCTGAAGACCCTCAAATTCACTTCAAAACTGAACTTGGCCCTGAAAGATTCAGATTTTTTAATTATTGAGAAAAAATTGGAAAATTGCTGTTAAACTTTGAAGCCCTCTGATGTCTTCAAAAAGTAAAAACATATCGACTTTATGATGCAAATATAAAGTAGACATATTGTATATGTGAATTAATATGTAATTTATGTAGCATGTCTATTTTCCTTACAAGAAGAGAGCTTCAAAGTTAGAAAAATGCTACATTTTAAAATTTTTCATAAAATTTGGGATTTTTTCACCAAGAAATGTACCGTATTTATCGGGGTATACCACGCACCGGCCTATAACACGCACCCTCATTTTACCAAGGATATTTGGGTAAAAAAGTTTTTTACCCGAATATCCTTGGTAAAATGAGGGTGCGTGTGTGTGCATGTGTATACCCCGATACACTGTTTCTGACCCCGCAGAAGCCCCCAGGAAAGGCAGGGGGAGAGAGGCTGTCGCTGCCGCTTCTCTCACCCTGCCTTTCCTGGGGTCTAGAGACCTTCTGCCGCCGCTTCTCTCCCCCTGGCTATCGGCACCGCGCTGCTTCTGGACTTCGGTGTGGCGTCCCCTGCGTCGTTGCTATGTGCTGCATGGCGCAATGACTAATGACGTCACTCGTCATTGCGTCTCGCAGCGCATAGCAATGACGCAGGGGACGTCACACCGGAGGACAGAAGCAGCACGGACCCGACCCCGGCAACAGGTAATTATACAACCAGGGATGGGGGAGGCAACGGGGCAGCGTCACCGGCAATGGGTGCCGCTGCCCCTTCTCTCCCCCTGGCTATCGGCGCCGGCAATGGGGCAGTGGCACCGATAGCCAGGAGGAGAAAAGGGGCAGCGGCACCGATAGCCAGGAGGAGAGAAGCGGCGGCAGCAGGGCTCTAGAGCCCAGGACAGCCAGGGGCAGAGAAGCCGTCAGCGACAGCAGGTCTCTGCACCTGCAAAAGCCGCTGCAGTTCATTGATTTAAAGCGCCCGCTTTAAATCATTGAACTGCAGCGGCTTATCGGTGTATAACATGCAGATAGACTTTAGGCAAAAAATTTTAGCCTAAAAAATGCCTGTTGTACACCGTAAATACGGTAATTGACAAAAATTTACCAATATGTTAAAGTAGAATATGTACGAAAAAACTATCTCGGAATAAAATTCATAAGTAAAAGCTTCCCAGAGTTATTAATGCTTAACCCCTTAACGACGCAGGACGTATATTTACGTCCTGCGCCGGCTCCCGCGATATGAAGCGGGATCACGCCGCGATCCCGCATCATATCGCGTGGGTCCCGGCGCTAATCAACGGCCGGGACCCGCGGCTAATACCACACATCGCCGATCGCGGCGATGTGCGGTATTAACCCTTTAGAAGCGGCGGTCAAAGCTGACCGCCGCTTCTAAAGTGAAACTGAAAGTATCCCGGCTGCTCAGTCGGGCTGTTCGGGACCGCCGCGGTGAAATCGCGGCGTCCCGAACAGCTGATCGGACACCGGGAGGGCTCTTACCTGCCTCCTCGGTGTCCGATCGACGAATGACTGCTCCGTGCCTGAGATCCAGGCAGGAGCAGTCAAGCGCCGATAATGCTGATCACAGGCGTGTTAATACACGCCTGTGATCAGGATGAGAGATCAGTGTGTGCAGTGTTATAGGTCCCTATGGGACCTATAACACTGCAAAAAAAAAGTAAAAAAAAAGTGTTAATAAAGGTCATTTAACCCTTTCCCTAATAAAAGTTTGAATCACTCCCCTTTTCCCATAAAAAAATAAAACAGTGTAAAAAAAAATAAAAATAAACATATGTGGTATCGCCGCGTGCGTAAATGTCCAAACTATAAAAATATATCATTAATTAAGCCGTACGGTCAATGGCGTACGCGCAAAAAAATTCCAAAGTCCAAAAAAGCGTATTTTGGTAACTTTTTATAACATTAAAAAATGAATAAAAAGTGATCAAAAAGTCAGATCAAAACAAAAATCATACCAATAAAAAATTCAGATCACGGTGCAAAAAATGAGTCCTCATACTGCCCCGTACGTGGAAAAATAAAAAAGTTATAGGGGTCAGAAGATGACATTTTTAAACGTATAAATTTTCCTGCATGTAGTTATGATTTTTTCCAGAAGTGCGACAAAATCAAACCTATATAAGTAGGGTATCATTTTAACCGTATGGACCTACAGAATAATGATAAGGTGTAATTTTTACCGAAATATGCATTGCGTAGAAACGGAAGCCCCCAAAAATTACAAAATGGCGTTTTTTTTCCGATTTTGTCGCACAATGATTTTTTTTTCCGTTTTGCCGTGCATTTTTGGGTAAAATGACTAATGTCACTGCAAAGTAGAATTGGCGATGCAAAGAATAAGCCATAATATGGATTTTTAGGTGGAAAATTGAAAGGGTTATGATTTTTAAAAGGTAAGGAGGAAAAAACGAAAGTGCAAAAACGGAAAAACCCTGAGTCCTTAAGGGGTTAAAGTGAAAGTGGTCAGATTTGCAAAAAACGGCTGCATCCTTAAGGTCAAAATGGGCTGCGTCATTAAAGGGTTAATGTAAATAATCAGATCTAAAAAAAAAAAAAATAATTTTTTGAGTTGAACTGTATTTAGGTATGAAGTGTAGGTAAAAATAATTTTTATTACTATCGGTTAAATATGTTATGAAACCCAGTTGTTTTACTCTCCCTCCTAGCCAGTGGACCAGACCCAGGCCAGTACATCTCTATTGCAAATGGCAGATCTCTCCTATTCCAGTACCAGTACCAAGGAAGAGTACTAATACCAGTCAATAGTATCAATATTAGGGATCAGTACCAGGCAGGACTAGCAGTGTCAGGGAGAAGTACCAGTACCAGGCAGCAGTACCAGTATAAGGCTACAGTACCAGTACTCGGTAGCAGTATTAGCAGTGGTTTTTGAGGAGTCAGTAACTAACTACTTTACATTGAAGTAAGGTGTCATTTCTTCATTGCTGTAACATGAAAATGTGAAGGGTGTAGTCACCTATGTGAGATACTGTAGGTAAGCCCCCCCACCCCAACAAACACACACACCTCAATTAGGTAGATGACCCTAGTAGATAGATGTGGAATCCTATTGGTAGATATTAGGTCATTCCTCTTGGTGTATAGGTAATGCCAGTAGATAGGTAGGTAGGTAGACAGTACCCCCTGGAAGGTAAGTAGGTAGGTAAATAATTTAGGTAGGTAATCACCTTCCCCAACTCCCTCCCTCCCTCCCTTAAATAAAAATCCCACTCAACTTCTATTTATTCCCATGCTGACACCAGGGCCTCATCTTTTTCCTCCAGTCTCACCATTGCAGGATTTCTTGTGCGCACACCTGGGTACAGTACTATACTGCCAGTGGCTGGGGATTTTGTTTCCCATCCCCCACCACCAACACCCTGAGGCAGGTGCCTTATGGTAGCACTGGCCCTGAGTATCAGTAGCAGACAGAAGTAGTAGATGCCAAGGAGATTATGTGGAACTTGAATCTACATTGCATTGATGCGTGACCGTACATTACTACACCTTCTAACAGGGGAATATTTAGTTTTCTGACATTGATACTGTGTCAATTACAGCTATCCACCCCCTACTGTACATTACAATCCCAGCAGCATTATAGGTATTCACACTGCCACAAGCCAAATTTAACTTGGGTGCATGTGTGTGTAATACATGCTGGATATAGAGATATTGGCTCACTGTAGCCAGCATGGAGATCCTTGTGTCTACTCTTGCTTTAGAGGAATTGTATATATTGGTTAAACAGTTACCAGCCAATGTCTGTATACACATAGGGGGGTATTTATCAATTTTGCCTGTTGACAGTTTCTTTTTACCCTTTTTTTTTTCACTTTGGTTTTCGTGGACATGCACCAAATTTATCATTTGGTGCAAGTTGTTAGTAATTTTGGCTCAAATGTTGAAATCAGCCGTTCACAGCGCCTTTTAGACAGAACTTACCACCACAGAGGACGCGTATTTTACCCTGTAGAGCAGCCATTTCGGAGTCCCTCCTGCAGTATATCAGCAAGCGACATGAGTTATTTTCTTTTGTAGGGTTTATAGCCACCATGTGAAATGGATTTTATCTTCAACTTGGGTAGTTTTTTTTTTTTTGGGGTTACTTTAGTGCAGTGGTCTTTAACCTGCGGACCTCCAGATGTTGCAAAACTACAATTCCCAGCATGCCCGGACAGCCGTTGGCTGTCCGGGCATGCTGGGAGTTGTAGTTTTGCAACATCTGGAGGTCCGCAGGTTGGAGACCACTGCTTTAGTGCTTACCTTTCCTGAACTTGTGTGGCCATGTCCAATGCTGGCTCAACGGAGGGTGAAGGTTCCTCAGAGACAACAATGTCGCAGAATAGTATTGCGCAGCCCTGGAGGCGTCGCTGCTTTCACAAAAAAATGTTTTAAAGGGGTACTCCGGTGAAAACCTTTTTTCTTTTAAATCAACTGGTGGCAGAAAGTTAAACATATTTGTAAATTACTTCTATTAAAAAAATCTTAATCCTTCCTGTACTTATTAGCTGCTGAATACTAGAGAGGAAATTCTTTTCTTTTTCGAATGCTCTCTGATGACATCACGAGTTCTCTCTGCTGACGTTAGTATAATAATAACACTTTATTTATTGTTATCCTTAGTGGGATTTGAACCCAAGTCCCCAGCACAGCAATGCTAACCACTGAGCCACCATGCTGCCCTTAGCATACATCTGCTATGCATGGTTGCTAAAATGGACAGAGATGTCAGCAGAGAGCACTGTGCTCGTGATGTCATCAGTGTTCCAAAAAGAAAGGAATTTCCTCTGTAGCATTCAGCAGCTAATAAGTACTGGAAGGATTAAGATTTTTTAATAGAAGTAATTTACAAATATGTTTAACTTTCTGCCACCAGTTGATTTAAAAGAAAAAAGGTTTTCCCCGGAGTACCCCTTTAATGTATTTTGACGCCTTTACATTTTCTGACATTGCTAAGTGTGTTTTCCGTGCGCAAAATTTCTTGGCGGGGATTTGCGCCAAAAAAAGACCCCTAAAGGCACAAAATTGCGCCAAAGATCGATTGGCGCAAATGATGAATTACTGACTAAAGTTTAAATCACACACAGGACCGTGTGATTTTGAGAAAGTTGTAAAAATGACAGTGGAGAAGATGCACCAAACTTTGGCGCAAAAAGACACTGCGCCAAAGTTACCTAAAAAAAAAAAAAAAACATAAATCCTTTGATAAATACACCCCCCTGTATGTATATTAAATGATTGAAGATGTGTAGGCAGACAGATCTATTGCTAGGTTTTGATTTCTCAAAAGTTGTAGATGTCTATTTCTGTGTTATATTTTTCTAGCACACATGGGCTTCTTTCTTCTTCTTTCTTCTTTTTCTTCTTCTTCTTCTTCATATCTCTGTATCCCAAACATGTTCCACAGCACTTTTCAATTACAGAGTACAAATAAAGAGAAATATCAGACATTACAATATTACACACTAAATATTTAAACAAGAGCAGTGAGGATCCTGCTTGCCAAAGCTTACATTCTATAGGAGAGTTTATAATCAATAGTATAAAACCTTATGAAAATATCAGAAGTAATTCTAGGAAGTTGCTTCAGTGGAGACTGTATCACAAGTCATAGTTCTGTAAAATCTGACCACTGTGTTTTTCCTCTTTTTAAAAACAAAGTAGAAACAGGAGAAGAACTTAAAATGTTGAAATGTTTAGTTGCCTTAATCTGATTTGAAATACTTTCACTGCCATCATGTGGCAGAAATTTGGTACTACAATGATCTTAAGCGAGTTTCTCTTTGAAAGTTTGTTAACTTTTAACACAAAAGGGGAGATTTATCAAAACCTGCGCAGAGGATAGTTGGAGCAGTTGCCCATAGCAACCAATCAGATCTCTTTGTTCATTTTTAAAAAGGCCTCTGAAAAATTAAAGAAGCGATCTGATTTGTTGCTAAGGGCAACTGCACCACTTTCCCTCTGCACAAGTTTTGATAAATCTCCCCCAAAGATCAAAACAATATATTGATTTACTGAATCAATCGAATAAAATCACCATACACATTTCTTATTTATGTCATAATCTATCAGTACTCTGATGTGCATAGAAGACAACCCAACTCTTTCCTAAGCTGTCCAAAATTGAAAATGTATGGCCTGTTGGCATCCTGCTGCTGGAAAGTAGTGGCCAAGTTTATACGAGTTTATACAAAAACACATGAGCTGCTTTGCTGCTGTATTCCGCATGCGTCTGGCAGTGTGTTTTCACCCTGATAGAGAAAGCAAGAGCATTTTTTCCTGTGTAAAAATATACAGAGGGGAATTTATCAAGTAATTTAGACAAGTTTTCTTGTGGTGAAAAGGCACAAAAAAGTTGCAAGAGCGCTGCTTTTTACCAGCAGATTAATAAGAAATCACTGTGGACAGTCAAATCTCCGTTAATGGATGCACTAGTTAGGAATTTATCATTGCGACTTTTTGACAAAAAGTCGCAACCTTCTCACCCCCCAACCCATTCTCTATATGGTCATTTACCCCCTCCCACCACAAAAAAAGTTACCCTCTTTTCCCATTTTAAAAATAAAAAAGGTAAAACAATATAATAAATAAACATATTTGGTATCACCCCGTGTGGAAATGTCTGAACTATTAAAACAAAATGCTAATGGTCCCTTGTGATACCCAGCGTAAACGTAAATAAAATATTAATGGCATATTTTTTGTCACATGACATAAAAAAAATGCAAAACAAAATTATCAAAACGTCACATATCTGATACTGTTAAAAATAAGCCTTTATACAGCCACATATTTGTAAAAATAAGAAAGTTATAGAGGGTCAGCAATGCAATACAGCAACACGCAGCACATTACACAGTCATTTTTTCCTTTAACCACTTAAGAACCTAGGGCGGATGGATACGCCCTGACGTCCTGGTACTTAAGGACCCAGGTGTATCCATACGCCCGTGGGATATCAATCAGCAGGCACCCTGCGCAAATGCCCAGGGGGGTAATCAGACCCCCCCCCCCCCCCATCATCGATCGGCGCAAATCGCAAATGAATTCACACTTGCGATTTGCGCCGATTCCGGGTCATACAGGTCTATGGTGACTCGGTGACCCGGAATATAAGGGGGATCGCGGTTGTCTAAGACACCCATGATCCCCCTGTAGGCATAGGAGTGAGGTGGCAGGGGTGCCACCCCTCTTATCCCTGCTATTGGTCTGCTATTGATCTTAGAGGCGACAACCAATAGCAGACCGTGGGCAGGGGGGTTAACTTTCGTTTTGCCCGTCCTGCCCCCCAACAATAGGCGGGGCAGAACGAGGAACCGAAGGGGACCGGGCGCCGAAGTCCACTTACCGATCCGGAGGCTGTGGCGATGGTGATCGGCGGGCGGCGTGACGTGCGTCAGAAGAGGATGGCTCCCTGTATCCTACGGAAGCCGGTAAGTTGATTTGGAGGGCTACAGTCTGAGACTGTGGTCTCTAAACTGTAGCCCTCCAGATTTTGCAAAACTACAACTCCCAGCATGTCCAGACAGCTGTTTGAGCATGCTGGAATATATAGTTTTGCAACAGCTGGAGGGCTTCAGTTTGAGACCACTATACAGTGGTCTCTAAACTATGTCCCTCCAGATGTTGCAAAACTACAACTCCTAGCATGCCCACATAGCTGTTTGTTGTCTGGGCATGCTGGGAGTTGTAGTTATGCAACATCTGGAGGTCCACAGTTTGGAGATCACTGTGCACTGGTCTAAAAACTGAAGCCCTCCAGATGTTGACAAACTGCAAATCCCAGCATGCCCAGACAGCAAACAGTTGTCTCGTCATGCTGGGAGTTGTAGTTGGGTACCTCCAGCTGTTGCATAACTACATATCCCAGCATGCCCTTCAGTGATTAGTACATGCTGGGAGTTGTAGTTTTGCAACAGCTGGAGGCACACTGGTTGGAAAATACTGAGTTAGGTAACAGAAAAAGCTGTTGAAAAAGTACAACTCCCAGCATGCATGGTCTGTCAGTACATGCTGGGAGTTGTAGTTTTGAAACAGCTGGAGGTTTGCCCCCCCCCCCCCCCCCCCCTGGACAGGTTTATAGTAAATTTCCTGCTTCAAGTTTGGGCTGCGGCAAATTTTTCGCCGCAGCGCAAACTCCTAGCGGGAAACTCAACGTAACCCGACAGTGCGAAAGTACCCTAAAAACACTACACTACACTAACACATAATAAAGGGTAAAACACAACATATACACCCCCATACACTGTCCCCCACAATAAAAATTAAAAACGTCTTGTACGGCAGTGTTTCCAAAACGGAGCCTCCAGCTGTTGCAAAACAACAACTCCCAACATTTCTGGACAGCCACTGACTGTCCAGGCATGCTGGGAGTTTAGCAACAGCTGGAGGCACCCTGTTTGGGAATCACTGGTGTAGAATACCCCTATGTTCACCCCTATGCAATCCCTAATTTGGCCCTCAAATGCGCATGGCGCTCTCTCACTTCGGAGCCCTGTCGTATTTCAAGGAAACAATTTAGGGCCACATATGGGGTATTTCCGTACTCGGGAGAAATTGCACTACAAATTTTGGGGGTATTTTTTTCCTTTTACCGCTTGTGAAAAGGAAAAGTTGGGGGCTACACCAGCCTGTTAGTGTAAAAACATGTTTACACTAGCATGCTGGTGTTGCCCCATACTTTTTATTTTCACAAGCGGTAAAAGGAAAAAAGACCCCCAACATTTGTAACACAATTTCTCTTGAGTACGGAAATACCCCAGATGTAAGTGTAAAATGCTCCGCGGGTGCACAACAAGGCTCAGGAGTGAGAGCGCACTATGTACATTTGAGGCCTAAATTGGTGATTTGCACAGGGGTTGCTGATTTTACAGCGGTTCTGACAAACGCAAAAAAAAATACCCACATGTGACCCCATTTTGGAAACTACACCCCTCACAGAACGTGACAAGGGGTATAGTGAGCCTTAACACCCCACAGGTGTTTGACAAATTTTCATTAAAGTTGGATGGGAAAATGAAAAAAAAAAATTCTCACTAAAATGCTGGTGTTACCCTACATTTTTCATTTTCACAAGGGAAAATAGGACAAAAGTCCCCCCAAATTTGTAACCCCATCTCTTCTGAGTAAGAACATACCCCATATGTGAATTTAAAGTGTTCTGCGGGTGAACTACAATGCTCAGAAGAGAAGGAGCGCCATTGGGATTTTGAAGAGAAAATTTGTCCGGAATTGAAGGCCACATGTGTTTACAAAGCCCCCATAGTGACAGAACAATAGACCCCTGACACATGTGATCCCATTTTGGAAACCACACCCCTCATGTAATGTAATAAGGGGTACAGTGAGAATTTACACCCCACAGGGTGTCTGACAGATTTTTGGAACAGTGGTCCGTAAAAAGGAAAAATTAAATTTTTCATTTGCACAGCCCACTGTTCCAAAGATCTGTCAAACGCCAGTGGGGTGTAAATACTCACTGCACCCCTTATTAAATTCTGTGAGGGGTGTAGTTTCCAAAATGGAGTCACGTGGGGGGGGGTCCACTGTTCTGGCACCACGGGGGGCTTTGTAAATGCACATGGCCCCTGACTACCATTCCAAACGAATTCTCTTTCCAAAAGCTAAATGGAGCTCCTCCTCTTCTGAGCATTGTAGTTCGCCAGCAGAGCATTTTAAATCCTAACATGGGGTATTTCCATACTCAGAAGAAATGGGGTTACAAATTTTGGGGGTCATTTTCTCCAATTACCCCTTGTAAAAAATGTAAAATTTAGGGGAAAAACTGCATTTTAGTAAAAAAATATTTTTTTTCATTTACACATCCAAATTTAACGAAAAGTCGTCAAACACCTGTGGGGGTGTTAAGGCTCAGCGGACCCCTTGTTACGTTCCTTGAGGGGTGTAGTTTCCAAAATAGTATGCCATGTGGGTATATTTTGCTGTTCTGGCACCACAGGGGCTTCCTAAATGTGACATGCCCCCAAAAAACCATTTCAGCAAAAGTTGCTTTCAAAAAGCCAAATGTGACTCCTTCTCTTCTGATCATAGAAGTTCGCCCGCAAAGCATTTTACATCCTAACATGGGGTATTTCCATACTCAGAAGAGATGGGGTTACAAATTTGGGGGGGCATTTTCTCCCATTACCCTTTGTAAAAATGGTAAATTTGGGGGGAAAACTGCACTTTAGTGTGAATTTTTTTTTTCATTTACACATCCGATTTTAACGAAAAGTTGTCAAACACCTGCGGGGTGTTAAGGCTAACTGGACCCCTTGTTACATGCCTTGAGGGGTGTAGTTTCCAAAATGGTATGCCATGTGGGGTTTTTTGCTGTTCTGGCACCATAGGGGCTTTCTAAATGTGACATGCCCCCCAAAAACCATTTCAGAAAAATTCACTCTCCAAAATCTCATTGTTGCTCCTTCCCTTCTGTGCCCTCTACTGCGCCCGCCGAACACTTGACATACACATATGAGGTATTTCCTTACTCGAGAGAAATTGGGTTACAAATTTTGGGGGATTTTTCTTCTATTACCACTTGTAAAAATTCAAAAACTGGGTCTACAAGAACATGCGAGTGTAAAAAATGAAGATTTTGAATTTTCTCCTTCACTTTGCTGCTATTCCTGTGAAACACCTAAAGGGTTAACACACTTACTGAATGTCATTTTTAATACCTTGAGGAGTGCATTTTTTATAATTGGGTCATTTGTGGGGTATTTCTAATATGAAGGCCCTTCAAATCCACTTCAAAACTGAACTGGTCCCTGAAAAATTCAGATTTTGAAAATTTTGTGAAAAATTTGAAAATTGCTGCTGAACTTTGAAGCCCTCTGATGTCTTCCAAAAGTTAAAACATGTCAACTTTATGATTCAGTCATAAAGTAGACATATTATATATGTGAATCAATGTATAATTTATTTGGAATATCCATTTTCCTTACAAGCAGAGAGCTTCAAAGTTAAAAAAAAATGCAAAATGCTAATTTTTCACCAAGAAATGATACAAGTATCGACAAAATTTCACCACTAACCTAAAGTAAAAACAAAAGGAAAAATAGCCAGCACAACAACCTAATACACAGGTGCCCGCTGCTGTGGCAAATACAAAATGTATAAAAAAGAAAGTTGCAACAGCACTCTTGGTCAAAAAATTTAGGCTCTTAGCGCACTTTTTGATCAAAATGTGTCCCCCCATCCACCACGCAGAGGTGGCCTCATATCGGATGGGACCTTAACATGATAACTCACCTCTGCTGTGCATATAGCCTCTGACTCTGTGACATGTTGGATCAGCCATTGACTAAACCACCTCCAGTCTGAGAGGGGTGGGGTGCACGGTTAAAGAGAGTGCCACACCCCCCAACTTACAAAGTAAAAACAAAAGGAAAAATAGCCAGCACAACAACCTAATACACAGGTGCCCACTGCTGTGGCAAATACAAAATGTACAAAAAAGAAAGTTGCAACAGCACTCTTGGGCAAAAAATGGAGGCTCTTAGAGCACTTTTTGATCAAAATGTGTCCGTGTATTAGGTTGTTGTGCTGGCTATTTTTCCTTTTGTTTTTACTTTGTAAGTTTGGGGGTGTGGCACCCTCTTTAGCCATGCACCCCACCCCTCTCAGACTGGAGGTGGTTTAGTCAATGGCTGATCCAACATGTCACACAGTCAGAGGCTATATGCACAGCAGAGGTGAGTTATCATGTTAGGTTCCCATCCGATATGAGGCCACCTCTGCGTGGTGGATGGGGGGACACATTTTGATCAAAAAGTGTGCTAAGAGCCTCCATTTTTTGACCAAGAGTGCTGTTGCAACTTTCTTGTTTGTACATTTTGTATTTGCCACAGCAGCGGGCACCTGTGTATTAGGTTGTTGTGCTGGCTATTTTTACTTTTGTTTTTACTTTGTAAGTTGGGGGGTGTGGCACCCTCTTTAGCCGTGCACCCCACCCCTCTCAGACTGTAGGTGGTTTAGTCAATGGCTGATCCAACATGTCAGAGGCTATATGCACAGCAGAGGTCAGTTATCATGTTAGGGTCCCATCTGATATGAGGCCACCTCCGCGGGGAGGATGGGGGACACATTTTTATCAAAAAGTGCGCTAAGAGCCTCCATTTTTTGACCAAGAGTGCTGTTGCAACTTTCTTTTTTACTAACATAAAGTAGAATATGTCACGAAAAAAAATCTCAGAATCAGAATGAAAGGTAAAAGCATCCCACAGTTATTAATGCTTGAAGTGACAGTGGTCAGATGTTCAAAAAATGTCCGGGTCCTTAAGGTATATTGGGGCTGGGTCCTTAAGGGGTTAAAGGGGTACTCTGGCGCTTAGACATCTTATAGTTACATAGTTAGTACGATTGAAAAAAGACATACGTCCATCAAGTTCAACCAGGGAATTGAAGGGTAGGGGTGTGGCGCAATATTGGGGAAGGGATGGGATTTTATATTTCTTCATAAGCATTAATGTTATTTTGTTCCAGGAATGTATCTAACCCTATTTTAAAGCTGTAAAATTTTCCTGCTGTGACCAGTTCCTGAGGTAGACTGTTCCATAAGTTCCAAAGGACAGGGGATAAGATGCCTGATCGCGAGGGTCCCGTGATCGACAGTTATCAGACCCGGAGCGAACATGCTCCAGGGACTGATTTTAACGGGGTGCAGCGTGCAAGATCACGGGGGTCCCCAGCAGCGGGACTCCCGCGATCAGGCATCTTATCCCCTATCCTTTGGATAGGGGATAAGATGTCTAAGTGCCAGGGTACCCCTTTAATGAGAAATGACTATAGTAGAAAATAGAGGGGACTTCTTTTTGCTCTTTGAAACCTTTTTGATGCATTGTCAATATTTTTGTTCCCTCCTCTCTCAGAGGGGAATGTTTCTAGTTAGATTTTTATTTTGAACCACCAAAGTTAAATTTTTCTTTACTCAATATTACTTTTTAAGATGTAACAGGACAAAACATGTAAAAATATTACAATCTCTTTCTTTTACCAGTACAATCCCTCTGAAACCTATTTCTTGGAGCCAGAAACCCCATTTGGAAGAGAAGAAGAAAAGACGTCTAGAATCTGGCGCACAATCCGACAAAACATGTCGGGCTTACAATAGTAATATCCTTATCTTATTTTTACCCACATGAAAAAGATGAAGCAGATATTTATTAAATTGAAGGCTGCATTTACCCTTTATAGGAGATGATGGTGGTTGCATAAACAACAACAATAGTTAAGGATTTTTTTTTTTTTTGGTTGTTAGTCAAATTCATTTTTTTTTAAATCTAATATTGATCAATATTTATCGGAGTTGATGGCTAAGAGTTTATTGGAATCTAACTATATTATCTTATAATTTGTTAAGCAGGTAAAATGTAAACAGAAAAAGTAATTATTACATATGTACTATAAATATTACCGTAATATGGAAATAATTTACAGTACTATAATATTGGAAAGATGTGCCCACCCTACACACTTAAACCCCAGTGATGCTGTCCCTGCCTTTTGAGGGACCCATCTCCTTAACAGGATGGCCTCAACCATGGTGACGATCCCCTCCTGATACTAATGTGCTCAGGATAAAATAACCAATAGGGAAGTGAGGTGTGGTGGGGTCAGGCAGGGTATATATATGATTAAAAAAAACGTGGAGCTCACACTAAGGAACACGAGGTTAACTGATGTCCTTCACTCAAAGGATAGGGAGAAAAGTTAGAAAATGTAAAAAGATCAGTCCTCAGTGTTCCACTCACGAATTAGTGTGTAATGGTAATGGTATATATATGAATATAGGTATAAGCTTGAATGATGGAAAAGATTGAACTTAGAGCTGGTACTGATTCAATTTCAGATATACAAGACACTTTCCCCTGCATTTGAAGTGTGCCAGGCTGTGACACTTGAGTAGCTTGGCACTGCCTCCTTGACACTTTTTATTTATGAAAAGTAAAAGGGGATTTTTATAATTTTGGCAACCAGCATCAGCTCATGAAGAGGTAAAGTTTGCCTTTATACCCCTAGAGCTATCCAACTGTGTCTGTAGCTCTTACTCCCAAAGAGATCTGAGAGATTCCCTTTAAATGAAGAGTTTTACTTCCATAATACTTCCCAAACAATAGTTCCTTAGCTTTCTATACAATGCCACCCCACAGTGCAAAAAGATACTGACATAATCTGGCCCCATGCATGGTGCTTACTCAAAAGAGCTACATTGTACTGAAATAACAGTGCCCAAAGCATTGGAAAATTAAAAAAAAAATTATATTTTGATAACCAATCAGAACCAATCAGATTAGATAAAAAGGTAAAAACCTCTAAAAGGTCATGGCTCTAGGGCATTTGCCCCTGTAACTTGTGTTATAATCTAGCCCTGCAAAGAAAAACTGGGGTTTGAAAAACACTGACATCCTCCAGACCCCTGAAGGATTAATATCCAGGGTCAGGGCAAATCTACATGCTGATAGTAAGACTGGATTTGTTCATATCTGTCTAACTTCCTTTTGGTGAACAATCAATTTATGTGTATGGTTAGCCTTATTAAATACAAAATTGTAATGGACATAAAATCAATGTACTAAAAAAAAGAGTAAAACAACTAAACTTTAAAGAGATAAAAAAAAACTAAGATGTTCCAAACTTTCAATACAACCTGCTGCCATTGTCTAGGACACATCAGATCTTCACAGTGACATTATGTCCCCCAAAGCAAAGTATAATGTGCATATGTAACCTGTCAGAACCTGCGCCTCCAAACATACATCAATCAACAGATAGTGGACAGCTTATATATCTGTTACGTACATTAAACAATTACTTCTGCTATGTAATGCTAGAGGGACATGAAAGATAAATACATCAAAGAGCTTAAAAAAAGTAAAAAAAGGACAATGTTTGACAGAAGAGACGTTTTAAAAGAAGAGGTCATGTCCTGAAGCTTACAAAACTCACGAGTAGACTTACAAAGTCTTCATTACTAAAATGTTGGTGGATACGTTAAAGAAACATTCAGGACAACAAAAGATTGAAAAGAACTTCCATTCCTTGTTAAGCTGACAGTAAATTGTCTATTGCAAAGTAAATGTATACAACAGTGCTCAAAATCCTAAGTGTTAAATGTAACAATAATTGCTCCCACATTAGTGTTACAATTAACATTTAGGATTTTGAGCACCTTTGTATACATTTACTTTTCAGTTTTTCCTTCTGTACATTAATGGTTCTGCAGGGATCCATTTGATATACAACTAGGCAGTTTTTTTTGTAAACTCCATAGTGCCAGTGTAATATAATATATTTAAATTGTCTATTGCGTTTGGTGGATGCCTGCAGTGATGACCTTGATCCAGGGATCCAGAATTCACATACAAAAGGGAAATCTGCAATGCTCCAAGAAGCTCCAACTAGAATCATGATTTATTCATCCATGGAAATGCAACATTTCTATCTAGCCTTTCTCTTTCAGTGTATTACAAGATGCAAAAATGCAAAACATCTATGGAGAGTGTCTGGGATGGATCACTGGCTCTGTGGGGAGTGACAAACTTGAAGAAAAGGATCTGTAATCCGGCACTTTTCTGTCAAACTTCAATGATGATCCAGAAAAACAAGTCATATGTAAAAATCACGTTGAAAACACCAAAACATCCTGATATTGTGGGGATGTCCCGTCGACCCAGGCCGGCCCCCATATGTCCAGCATTTAACTGTTAACACACCCTAATGACATACTTACATACTTAAAGGTGGCATTCAGTGATAAGTTTGTTGGAACAAAGAGCCATTGGCTTCTCGTCCTATCCATCATTCTTGCACCTGCTGGCATTAAGCTAGCAGTCACAAGAGGCCCAATATCTCTTCCTCTGCGCTTCGGCACACATGATGTCATAATGCATTGGAGTGCAGAGTGGAGGGGAAAGTGTCAGATCAAGATACCGAGAGCATCCTCCAGGACTTGCTAGGACTTGTAGTCCACTAGGCTGCAGTCAGGGCAGTTAGTGAAGGGTTGAGGAAGGAGAAGCAGCAGCTCCGGAGCTCATGCAGAGGGCCGCAGAGCATGAACACTGAACTAAAGGTAAAAGGGAAACACAGAACCAGGGGCCTATTACTGGGGGCAGGAGCAGAAAAGGGGGTACTAACAGCAGAGCAAAAATAAGGGGAAGCAGAAGACAGGTAGCATATTAAAGGGAGCAGGGTCACTAAGGGAAAAGAGGAAAATTCTAACAGTGGGCCGCAGAAGAGGTGGACTCAGATTAAGGGGAAAAGGAAGAGTTTGTAAGGGGGACAAGAGGAGAGAAAGGGTGTTTAGGGAGGCAGTAGGGGAGGAGGGCATATATAAGAGGATAAAGGAGAGTCCATGTGGGGGTGCAGAAAGGTACATCTATTAGAGGAGGATTAGGAGGAGGGGCCCATACAGAAAAAAGAATGGAGAGTCTCTAGGAGGTGGGTAACCGTATATTTATAGGGCTCACAGGCGAGGATCCACAGGACAGAGAAAGGACACAGGACAAAGTCAGGGAAGAGAAAATATACAGGGCAGTAGAGCCTTAGGGGTGGCCCTTGTTTGCCAATATGAGGTCCCTTCAGGTCTTGTTTCAGCTGCTCCTCTTCTGCACCTCACAGCATCCCGCAGGCCAGGCGCACAGTGGTACTCCTATTTAACTTCCAAGCACTAGGGGGACATTTCAGTCGTCTGTCATCAGTACAGAACATTTATTCTAACAATTTTAAATTATCCACAATTATCCCCAACTAAATGATCATTGGGGGTTTGATGGCTGGAACCCCCACCAATCACCAGATCGGAGAACAAATGTTTCCCGAAAAGAAGGGAGTGGACGGGGGCCGGTGGGGAAGCCTGGCTATGGGAATGCCTGGGAGAGAGTTTGTGTCCTGGAGCGGCGATTGTAGACCTGCTTACCGAGGTAGGGGCTGCCGCTGAAGCCACTGACCCTCCCCGAAGTTGCCATCAGGATCCAGAAGAGGTGAAGGTACAATGTGACATCCCAGAAGTTCTGATGTCAGAAGCCAGCACCAACGGAAGTTTGGTGGCTGGCGGCCTGGAACCCGTTTAGCTGCATCGCTCATGCAGGAGTGTGAGCAGGGCAAAAAGAGCTTTCTCCCCTTCTGCCGAGGTAAGCACTAGCAGGCTATCTGCTAAAAAGATAAAGCAGCACCAGAGCAGGATCATAGGATCACCCAGGAGACATAATGATGAGAACAGAGCAGAGGGCATCTAATGGTGAGTGTGATGCTGCTCACACACTACACGGGCTCACAAATATTGCCAGGAGGATGCATATTGCACCAGGGCAAAACATGTTTGCAGCATTGCCACAATACCTGCAATAGATCAAACAGTACCCCATATCAGTGAGGCTAGTGCAGCTTGGGCTAGACCCAATACACAAGTAGGAATTAACCACAGGGAGTTAGGTGGAATTCATATATTGGAGAGGTCTAAGGAAGGGGAGCCTGTCAGTGGTCAAAGTAGGGAAACAGAGGTTGCTATTGTAATTAGCGGGGAAAGAAGTTCTCCAAATTGTGACAGTGTTGAGTTGTCTCATCCTCTCCCCTCCAGTACAATACCAGGTATATGAATGAAAAAAGCACTGATATGCAAAATGTTTCCACTGGGGTTTCATCTGGCATTAGCGGTAAAAGTAAAAATATGGAGGGGAAAAAATGTGTACATATTTACATTGCTGCCATCTAATAAAGAGCAATCAGGAAAGGCTACAGAAGGTAGGAAGGAAGATAAAGAGGATGAACGTAAATGACCAATATTAAATAGATAATTTCATTATTGGAAGATCCCTCACCTGGCTCCGCTGCCTTCCGGGAGTCTTCTGCTCTGATCTGCCTTCCCGCAGCCCAGAGCAGAATATAACCAATAACCCTGATCAGTGCTGTGTCCTATACATAGCACTGAACAGTATTAGCAATAGAGTGATTGCTATAAATAGTCCCCTATGGGGACTATTAAAGTGTAAACTTAAAAGAAAAAAAGTAGAAAAATATAGTAAAAAAAATGTGAAAAACACCCTCCCTCAATAAAAACGTAAATTGTCCCATTTTCCCTATTACACCCCCAAAAAGTGTTAACAAAATATTAAAATATTTTATGTACATATTTGGTATCGCCGCGTACATAAATATCTGAACTATTAAAATAAAATGTTAATGATACCGTTTAGTGAATGGCGTGAAAGTAAAAAGAAAAAAAAGTCCAAAATAGCTGCTTTTTTTCTAACATTTTATAAAAAATAAAAAAAAACAATAAAAAATGTATTAAAAGTTTTATATAAGCAAATATGGTATCAATAAAAAGTAAAGATCATGGCGCAAAAAAATGAGCCCTCATAACGCCGCTTATATGGAAAAATGAAAAAGTTATAGGTCTTCAAAATAGAGTATCTTAAACGTACTAATTTGGTTAAAAAGTTTGTGATTTTTTTTAAGCGCAACAGTAAAAGAAAAGTATGTTATCATGGGTATTGACCCAAAGAATAAAGAACACATGTCACTTTTACCATAAATTGTACGGGGTGAAAACGAAACCTTGCCTTCGGCTGTCAGAGCATGCTGGGAGTTGTAGTTTGGCAACAGCTGGAGGCACCCTGGTTGGGAAACACTGCCATAGCAAACCTTCGGGAGCTGTCCAGCGCTCAGGGACTCCCCTCTGGCAAGGTTAGGGTTAACAATCCCCCAGCGCGCCAGGCCCGAGGCTGACATCACAATGGCACATGCACAGATGACCCTGCTGAGCGAGGACGAACTGCGCATGTGCCAATCACGGGATACGATTCGCCGAAAGCAGCCCAATCCGCATTCAGCTTAGAAGAAGCTGAAAGTAAGGAGGTGCGCACGGATGACGCCAGAGGATTCAGTCGCGCGGGAGGCGGGCACGTACGGAGTGGTGGGCAGGCCGGCCTCCCACACACCACCCTCCACGGTGACGTCCCGATGGCAAGATGGCGGCGGAATTAAAAAAAAAAAGTGGTCGAGGCAAGGCAGGAAGCAAATGAAGAAACCAGCTTCCGGGTCTGGAACTAAGGTAAGAAAAACATCACATACAGTACCGTGAGCTATCGGAAAAAAAAGCCATAATAACATATAGCCACAGTACTAACTAACTGCCACAAGTAGGTTAAGGCAGTGAAGAACCCCTTTAAAATCAATATTACCGAAAAAAACTATTTTAACATTTCGACGGGCGAAAACTTTACGAAATCATCTCGCTCAAAAAACGAATTGCTCCATTAAAAATCATACTAGCCCAGGCACTTTTGCATGCAATAACCCGAGATGCTTATGTTGCTCCTGGATACAGAAAGGTGGAACAACCAACTTTATCTCTAAATTTACAAGTGAGACTTTCAGAATAAAAATACATGCTGACTGCTCATCCACCTATGTGGTATATTTAATAATATGCAAATGAGGATTTCAATTTGTCGGCCACACAATACAAACTTTACATGCCAGAATTAACAAACATCGGTATAATATTAATAATAAATTTATGTTGCATAGTCTATCATGACATATGACTCTCAGTCATGGTGGTGATATGAATGGCCTCTCTTTGTGTGCAATCGATTCTATCCCTGCAGAATCTGCTAATCAATCTTCTGGATTTTTAAAATGAATACTTTAAATCCAGAAGGGCTTAATGAGATGATTGAGAGGACCACAAGATAATTTTAGTTTTTTATGTTAGATTGTCAGCTCTTTTTATTATAACAAATGGTACGTTTTATGTAATTGTATTATGTAGCTCACTGTGGGTTTTACTCCTCCTTGTTACTCGTCATTTCCGTTTGTGTCTGATTTTTGCACCTCCTCTCTTCCCTTTTCATAGTTACATAGTTACATAGTTACATAGTTACATAGTTAGTACGGTCGAAAAAAGACATATGTCCATCAAGTTCAACCAGGGAATTAAGGGGTAGGGGTGTGGCGCGATATTGGGGAAGGGATGAGATTTTATATTTCTTCATAAGCATTAATCTTATTTTGTTCCAGGAATGTATCTAATCCTGTTTTAAAGCTGTTAATTGTTCCTGCTGTGACCAGTTCCTGAGGTAGACTGTTCCATAAGTTCACAGTTCTCACGGTAAAGAAGGCGTGTCGCCCCTTGAGACTAAACTTTTTCTTCTCCAGACGGAGGGAGTGCCCCCTCGTCCTTTGGGGGGGTTTAACCTGGAACAGTTTTTCTCCATATTTTTTGTATGGGCCATTAATATACTTATATACGTTTATCATATCCCCCCTTAAACGTCTCTTCTCAAGACTAAACAATTGTAACTCCTTTAATCGCTCCTCATAGCTAAGATGTTCCATTCCCCATATTAGTTTAGTCGCGCGTCTCTGCACCCTTTCCAACTCTGCAGTGTCCCTTTTATGGACAGGTGCCCAAAACTGAACAGCATATTCCAGGTAAGGTCGTACCAATGATTTATAAAGGGGGAGTATTATGTCCCTGTCCCTTGAGTCCATGCCTCTTTTGATACATGACAATATCCTGCCGGCTTTGGAAGCAGCAGCCTGACATTGCATGCTATTCTGTAGTCTGTGATCTACAAGTACACCCAGATCCTTCTCTACCAGTGACTCTGCCAGTTTAATCCCCCCTAAGACATACGATGCATGCAGGTTATTAGTACCCAGATGCATAACTTTACATTTATCCACATTGAACCTCATTTGCCAAGTGGATGCCCAGACACTTAGTCTATCCAAGTCATCTTGTAACTTATGCACATCCTCTATAGACTGTACTGTGCTACAAAGCTTGGTGTCATCTGCAAAGATAGAAACAGAGCTGTTAATACCATCCTCTATATCATTAATAAATAAATTAAACAACAGCGGTCCCAGTACTGAACCTTGGGGTACACCACTAATAACCGGGGACCAATCAGAGTACGAATCATTGACCACCACTCTCTGGGTACGATCCATGAGCCAGTGTTCAATCCAGTTACAAACTAAAATTTCCAAACCCAAAGACCTTAACTTACCTGTCAGACGACTATGAGGGACAGTATCAAATGCTTTAGCAAAATCCAGAAACACTATATCCACAGCCATTCCTCTATCAAGGCTTCTACTCACCTCTTCATAAAAGCAAATTAGATTGGTTTGACAACTTCTATCCTTAGTAAACCCATGCTGGCTATCACTTATAATACAATTATCCCCTATGTAGTCCTGTATGTAATCCCTTATAAGTCCTTCAAACAATTTACCCACAATGCACGTTAAACTTACCGGTCTATAGTTTCCTGGGGAAGACCTAGAGCCCTTTTTGAAGATTGGCACCACATTCGCCTTGCGCCAGTCCCTTGGCACAATACTAGACACCAGAGAATCTCTAAATATCATGAACAGGGGTACAGATATTACTGAACTTACCTCTCTAAGAACTCTTGGGTGTAGTCCATCCGGTCCTGGGGATTTGCTTACATTTATATCACTTAACTTACCTTGTACCATCTCTACATTAAGCCAGTTCAATACATTATATGATGTGTTACCAGCACTGACCTGGCCAATGTCAGCTCCTTCTTCCATAGTGTATACAGAACTAAAGAACCCATTCAGTAGCTCCGCCTTCTCTTGATCGCCTGTGACAACCTCCCCATTATCATTATTAAGGGGTCCTACATGCTCTGTCCTTGGTTTTTTTGCATTTATATGTCTAAAAAAATATTTAGGATTAGTTTTGCTTTCTTTGGCCACCTGTCTCTCATTTTGAATTTTTGCTGTTTTTATTACATTTTTACAGATTTTATTAAGCTCCTTGTACTGTTTAAATGTTATAGCTGACCCATCAGATTTGTATTTTTTGAAGGCTATTTTTTTGTTGTTTATTGCTCTTTTAACATCATGTGTCAGCCATGTAGGATTTAGTTTTAATCGTTTATATTTGTTCCCCTTTGGTATATATTTAGCTGTATAGTTATTTAGAGTTGATTTAAAGATGTCCCATTTACCTTCTGTATCAGTATTTGAGAACACCTCCCCCTCATGTTCTATATAAACTGACATTTGTATTTGTATTACATGCCTGATGAAAAAGCCATGCCGGCTTTGAAACGCGTTGCATGTTTAACCCCTTAAGGACCAAGGGCGTACAGGTACGCCTTTGCTCCCTGGTACTTAAGGACCAAGGGCGTACCTGTACGCCCGTGGGAATTTCGGTCCCCGCCGCGCGCCGGGCAGGGATCGCGCCGGGGTGACTGCTGATATCTATCAGCAGGCACCCCGCGCAAATGCCCAGGGGGGTCATTAGACCCCCCCATGTTGGCGATCGGCGCAAATCGCAAGTGAATTCACACTTGCGATTTGCGCCGATTCCGGGTCATACGGGTCTATGGTGACCCGGTGACCCGGAATAGAAGGGGGATCGCGGGTGTCCTAGACACCCACGATCCCCCTGTAGCGATAGGAGTGAGGTGGCAGGGTTGCCACCCCTCCTATCTCTGCTATTGGTGGTCTAGACGCGACCACCAATAGCAGATCGGGGGCGGAGGGGTTTACTTTCGGTTTCCCCGTCCTGCCCTCCCACAATAGGCGGGGCAGAACGGGGAAACCGACAGGGACCGGCGCCGAAGATCCACTTACCCATCGGCGATGGCAGCGGCGACGATCAGCGGCGGCAGCGGGCGACGATCGGCGGAAGAAGAGGACCGCGACGCAGCTCCCTGGATCCAACGGAAGCCGGTGAGTTACTTAGCAACATCTGGAGGGCTACAGTCTGAGACCACTATAGTGGTCTCTAAACTGTAACCCTCCAGATGTGGCAAAACTACAACTCCCAGCATGCCCAGAGAGCTGTTTAGGCTTGCTGGGAGTTGCAGTTTTGCAACAGCTGGAGGTCTACAGTCTGAGACCACTGCAAAGTGATCTCTATACTGTGCACCTCCAGATCTTGCAAAACTACAACTCCCAGCATGCCCAGACAGCAGTTTGCTGTCTGGGCATGCTGGGAGTTGTAGTTTTGCAACATCTGGAGGTCCACAGTTTGGAGACCACTATGCAGTGGTCTCTAAACTATAGCTCTACAGATGTTGCAAAACTGCAACTCCCAGCAAGCCTAAACAGCAAACAGCTGTCTCTGCATGCTGGGAGTTGTAGTTGCGATCCCTCCAGCTGTTGCCTAACTACATCTCCCAGCATGCCTTTCGGCGATCAGTACATGCTGGGAGTTGAAGTTTTGCAACAGCTGGAGGCACACTGGTTGGAAAATACTGAGTTAGGTAACAGAACCTAACTGAAGGTTTTCCAACCAGTGTACCTCCAGCTGTTGCAAAAGTACAACTCCCAGCATGCACGGTCTGTCAGTACATGCTGGGAGTTGTAGTTTTGAAACAGCTGGAGGTTTGCGCCCCCCCCCCCCCCCATGTGAACGTACAGGGTACATTCACACTGGCGGGTTTACAGTAAGTTTTCTGCTTCAAGTTTGGGCTGTGGCAAATTTTTCACCGCAGCGCAAACTCCTAGCCGTAAATTCACTGTAAACGCCCGCCAGTGTGAATGTACCCTAAAAACACTACACTTACACATAATAAAGGGTAAAACACTACACATACACCCCCTTACACTGTCCCCCTAATAAAAACAAAAAAACATATTGTACGGCAGTGTTTCCAAAACAGAGCCTCCAGCTGTTGCAAAACAACAACTCCCAGCATTTCCGGACAGCCACTGACTGTCCAGGCATGCTGGGAGTTTAGCAACAGCTGGAGGCACCCTGTTTGGGAATCACTGGCGTAGAATACCCCTATGTCCACCCCTGTGCAATCCCTAATTTAGTCCTCAAATGCGCATGGCGCTCTCTCACTTTGGAGCCCTGTCGTATTTCAAGGAAACAGTTTAGTGCCACATATGGGGTATCTCCGTACTCGGGAGAAATTGCGTTACTAATTTTGGGGGCTTTTTTTCCTTTTACCCCTTATGAAAAAGAAAAGTTGGGGTCTACACCAGCCTGTTAGTGTAAAAAAAAATTTTTTTTTACACTAACATGCTGGTGTTGTCCTTTACTTTTTATTTTCACGGGAGGTAAAAGGAAAAAAAGACCACCAAAATTTGTAACGCAATTTCTCCTGAGTACGGAGATACCCCATATGTGGGCGTAAAATGCTCTGCGGACGCACAACAAGGCTCAGGAGTGAGAGCGCACCATGTACATTTGAGGCCTAAATTGGTGATTTGCACAGGGGTGGCTGATTTTACAGTGGTTCTGACATAAACACAAAACAATAAATACAGACATGTGACCCCATTTTGGAAACGACACCCCTCACGGAACGTAACAAGGGGTATAGTGAGCCTGAACACCCCACAAATTTTCATTAAAGTTGGATGGGAAAGTGAAAAAAAAAATTTTTTTTTCACTAAAATGCTGGTATCACCCTAAATTTTTCATTTTCACAAGGGAAAATAAAAAAAAGCCCCCCAAAATTTGTAACCCAATTTCTTCTGAGTAAGAGCATACCCCATATGTGGATGTAAAGTGCTCTGCGGGTGCACTACAATGCTCAGAAGAGAAGGAGCGCCATTGGGATTTTGAAGAGAAAATTTGTCCGGAATTGAAGGCCACTTGTGTTTACAAAGCCCCCATGGTACCAGAACAATGGACCCCCCCATATGTGACCCCATTTTGGAAACTACACCCCTCATGTAATGTAATAAGGGGTGCAGTGAGCATTTACGCCCCACAGGTGTCTGACAGATTTTTGGAACAGTGATCCGTGAAAATGAAAAATGTAATTTTCCATTTGCACAGCCCACTGTCCCAAAGATCTGTCAAACGCCAGTGGGGTGTAAATGCTCACTGCACCACTTATTAAATTCTGTGAGGGGTGTAGTTTCCAAAATGGGGTCACATGTGGGGGGGGTCCACTGTTCTGGCACCATGGGGGGCTTTGTAAATGCACATGGCCCCTGACTACCATTCCAAACGAATTCTCTTTCCAAAAGCTCAATGGTGCTCCTCCTCTTCTGAGTATTGTAGTTCGCACGTAGTGCACTTCAGGTCCACTTATGGGGTACCTCCATACTCAGAAGAGATGGGGTTACAAATTTTGGGGGGTATTTTCTGCTATTAACCCTTGCAAAAATTTGAAATTTGGGGGGAAACACATATTTTAGTGAAAAAAAAATATATATTTTTTTACATATGCAAAAGTCGTGAAACCCGTGTGGGGTATTAAGGCTCACTTTATTCCTTGTTACGTTCCTCAAGGGGTCTAGTTTCCAAAATGGTTTGCCATGTGTTTTTTTTTTTGCTGTTCTGGCACCATAGGGGCTTCCTAAATGCGACATGCCCCCTGAGCAAAATTTGCTCTCAAAAAGTCAAATATCACTCCTTCTCTTCGGAGCATTGTAGTTCGCCCGTAATGCACTTCATGACAACTTATGGGGTACCTCCATACTCAGAAGAGATGGGGTTACAAATTTTGGGGGGTATTTTCTGCTATTAACCCTTGCAAAAATGTGAAATTTGGGGGGAAACACACATTTTAGTGGAAAAAAAAATATTTTTTTTACATATGCAAAAGTCGTGAAACACCTGTGGGGTATTAAGGCTCACTTTATTCCTTGTTACGTTCCCCAAGGGGTCTAGTTTCCAAAATGGTATGCCATGTGGGTTATTTTTGCTGTTCTGGCACCATAGGGGCTTCCTAAATGCAACATGCCCCCCAAAAACCATTTCTGAAAAACGTACTCTCCAAAATCCCCTTGTCGCTCCTTTGCTTCTGACCCTCTACTGCGCCCGCCGAACAATTTACATAGACATATGAGGTATGTGCTTACTCGAGAGAAATTGGGCTACAAATATAAGTATACATTTTCTCCTTTTACCCCTTGTAAAAATTCAAAAATTGGGTTTACAAGAACATGTGAGTGTAAAAAATAAAGATTGTGAATTTTCTCCTTCACTTTGCTGCTATTCCTGTGAAACACCTAAAGGGTTAAAACACTTACTGATTGTCATTTTGAATACTTTGGGGGGTGTAGTTTTTATAATGGGGTCATTTGTGGGGTATTTCTAATGGGAAGACCCTTCAAATCCACTTCAAACCTGAACTGGTCTCTGAAAAAAAGCGAGGTTCAAAATTTTGTGAAAAATTGGAAAATTGCTGCTGAACTTTGAAGCCCTCTGGTGTCTTCCAAAAGTAAAAACACGTCAATTTTATGATGCAAACATAAAGTAGACATATTGGAAATGTGAATAAAATAAAAAAATATTTTGAATATCCATTTTCCTTACAAGCAGAGAGCTTCAAAGTTAGAAAAATGCTAAATTTTCAAATTTTTCATCAAATTTGGGGATTTTTCACCAAGAAAGGATGCAAGTTACCACAAAATTTTACCACTATGTTAAAGTAGAATATGTCACGAAAAAACAATCTCGGAATCAGATTGATAACTAAAAGCATTCCAGAGTTATTAATGTTTAAAGTGACAGTGGTCAGATGTGCAAAAAACGCTCTGGTCCTAAGGTGTAAAATGGCCTGGTCCTTAAGGGGTTAAATAAAATCTTATCGCTCCATATTTACCTACCTGGTCCTGGAGTTTTGGCAGCATGGGATTACTTCCCTGAATTTCGATTGTGCTCTCTTCCTGTAAAAAGATTAATATGTCCTAGCATCAACCAACCACCAGGAAAGTGCTTTAAAGGAGCATGGACACCGATGAGGCTCAAAAACATGCTGCTTTATCTAAGAAAGCACCCAGACACACAGACAGCTGATATGTTGAGGGATTTTCAATTTGTTTGTTTTTTAGTAGTAGGATGTACCTGAGTGGACAACTTAAAATCGGTAGATCAAAGAAGTAACAAGGGAAAAGATTAGGAAGCAAATGGAAGAGGGCAGGGTTGAAGGCCTTTTTGACTCCACCCTGTTCCCTAACTTCAGGTTATCCCCATTAGGTATTATTCCAAAAATGGAGCTTCGTGAGTTCCAGATGATACATCATTTATCGTTCCCAGCTAAGGAATCGCTGAATGATGAGGTGAACCCAAAAGATTTCTCAGTAGAATAGGCATCTGTTGACTCCGCCCTGGCATTATTTTATATTGCAGAGAGAGAGAGAGAGGGACAGAGAGAGACACAGAAAAGCACTTTTAACCAGCGATTCAACTCAAGCCAAATCCCAGCCTACAAGCACTGATAGGGAAGGGAGAGAGATTGAGAGAGAACGTTCACCTGTGGGTGTATTACAGCGGGCTACCAGCAGTGATTCACCTCAAGCCCAAGTCCAGCCTACAAGCACTGGTATAGAAAAAGAGAGATAGAGAGAGAGAGAGAGAGAGAGAGAGAGAGAGAGCGAGAGAGAAAGTGCATTGTTGGGTGTATTACAGCAGTGATTCACCTCAAGCTTAACCCCTTAAGGATGCAGGGATTTTTCCGTTTTAGAATTTTCATTTTTTCCTCATCACTTTCTAAAAATCATAATGCTTTACATTTTGCACCTAAAATTCCATATTATGGCTTATATTTTGTGCCACCAATTATTTTGTAGGCCAATACAGTTAAAATTACACCCTACTTATATAGGTTTGATTTTGTATTACTTCTAAAAAAAAAGTCATAACTACATGCACGAAAATTTATATGCTTAAAATTGTCATCTTCTGACCCCTATAACTTTTTTATTTTTTTGCATACGGGCGTGAATGAGGGTTCATTTTTTGCGGCATGATCTGAAGTTTTTATTGATACCATTTTTATATTGATTGTACTTTTTGATCACTTTTTATTCATTTTTTTCATGAAATAAAAAGTGACCAAAAATACCTTATTTTGGGCTTAGGATTTTTTTTTGCACGTACACAATTGACCATGCAGTTTAATTAACAATATATTTTTATAGTTTGGACATTTCCACACACGGCGATACAGGTAAGCACCTAAAGGGAAGGAAGTGAGATTTAGAGAGAAAGTACATTTTTAGGTGTATTACAGCAGTGATTCGCCTCAGGCCCAAATCCAGCCTAGATGCACTTAAAAGGAAGGGAGTGAGAAACTGTGAAAGGCCAGCCAAAAGTACACACCTGCTGGTGTTGTAGACAAATGCTGTTTTAAGCGTAGAGGAGCGTATTGTACTCCTCTCATAAGTGCATACCGCATACGTACATCTAAGTGTTGTACCATTTTGTTCCTGTTAAAGTCTTAAGGGCCTAGTTACTGTAAAAGGCCAGCCAAAAGTACACACCTGCTGGTGTTGTAGACAAATACTGTTTAAAGCGTACTGGAGTGCATTGAACTCCCCTCATAAGTGAATACCACATACGTACATCTAAGTGTTGCGCCATTGTGTTCCTGTTAAAATCTTAAGGGCCTAGTTACTGTAAAAGGCCAGTCAAAAGTACACACCTGTCCAAAAGTACACATCTGCTGGTGTTGTAGACAAATACTGTTTAAAGCATACTGGAGTGCATTGAACTCCTTTCATAAGTGCATACCACATATGTACATCTAAGTGTTGTACCATTTTGTTCCTGTTAAAGTTTTAAGGGCCTAGTCACTGTGAAAGGCCAGCCAAAAGTACACACCTGCTGCTGTTCTAGACAAATACTGTTTTAAGCGTAGTGAAGCATATTGTACTCCTCTCATATATGCACTAAGTATGTCAGGCAGAGAAGTGCCAGGACATGCACACAGGAGTGGCAGAGGCATAAATTAATCAGGCGCAGGCAGAGGTTGCAGCAGACTAGGGGCGGGTGGCAGCAGGAGTCACAGTGAGAGTCCTGAGCTCCTGGTATCAGCTAGCGGTTGTTTCTTGACCAGCAACCCATCTGCTGTCATTGACTGGTTAACTCGGTCATCCACTTCATCACAAGTGACATCTAACACCCCCAGTCAACAGTCGGTGGGTTCCTCAGACACAACCATCAGTTGGCATTCCCTGTCCTCCAATAGTGTTGCTCGCGAATATTCGCAATTCGAATTTTATTCGCGAAAAATCGCATATTCGCGAATTCGCGAATATTCGCGAAAATAGCGCTATATATACCTAATTACGAATATTCGTTTTTATTTTTTATTTTATTTATTTTTTTCACAGTACACATCACAGTGATCATCCCTCTCTGCTTCCAGCTTATGTGGTGTAAGAAGGCTCTAATACTACTGTGTGAGACTGGTGTGCGAATTTTCGCATATGCAAAAATTTGCATATGATAATTTTTGCATATGCGAATTGTAGCTTATGTTAATTTTTGTATATGCAAATTTTCGCATATGTTAATTTTCGCACACGCGAATATTCGCATATGCGAAAATAAAATGAGAACATTACAAATATGCGAATATTCGTCAATATGACGAATATTCATCCATATATTCGCAAATATTCGCGAATTCGAATATGGCCTATGCCGCTCAACACTATCCTCCAATTGCCTCTGTCCTATGCTGTTCCCACCCCTGTAGAAGTATCCTATACTGTGGGTTCAGCTCCACTTTTTAGTCAGGCTGATGTACTAGAGGACAGTCAGCAGCCTAGCCAAGAAGTGGAGAAGGCATCCCCTGCTTCCTTCGCTAGGCGGGCAAGTAGTGATGAAGAGAGTGGCATGGTAGGTGGTGTTGGGAGTGTTCAGGCTCCTGAAGCAGACACTGTTGAGGAACCTGAGGAGGACATCAATGACATGCTCGATGATGATGAAGCCGATGTCACTTAGGAGCCAGGTACAGAAGGGGCTTCATCATCAGGAAAAGAGGGTGGCAGGTTGCCTGTGAAGCAATAGTTGAGCCAGCAAGGTGGTAGCATGGTTGGGAGTCCGCATGGTGACAGCAGTGGGAAGTCTGGAGCCTGGGGAAGACCACCTGCTTCGTGACAGCCTGCCTTCCCGGGAGGTAGTGGAACAGGGTTCCCTGGAGTCTGCAACAGTAGCAGTCAATCATTGCTGACTGTTGGGGGGAAATCAGCTACTCTGCTGTGTTTTCATTAAGTTAACATGGCCACATGCAATTTAAAAAAATATATTTAATCTTTTAAATTGTGAGGCCCTTTGGTCTCGTCAGGCTGCCGCCTCCTCCAGGCTGTATCATTGTGTCACCATATGGTCTACTCTTGCTGCTGCCACCTTCAAGCTTGGTCACTCTTCCACATTTTGGTCTCATCATGCTGGTGCCACCTCCAGGCTGTGTCATTTTGCCTCCTCATGGTGGTTTCCTCATGCTGCTGGGACATTACCTAAAACTTTTTATGGTAGCACTAGCTACCATAAATCTTCAGTTAAAATTTAAAAATGTATCTTTTAATCTTAGGAATTGTGAGGCCCTATGGTCTCATCTGCCATCTCTAGGCTCTGTCATTGTGCCGCCATGTGACTACTTGTTAGATTGGGTTTTGTGGTCATACAGTATTAGTTCAAAGTAAATGCAAGGACATTAAACTTGGGAATCTAATATAAATATTAAATTTAAAAAACTCGGTAAACTTTTCAAGACCGAGGCCCTATGGTCGTCGATGTCATATATTACCTGTGGAATTACCACAAGAATCCAATTAAACAGGTTGGAGCAACAATCACAATGAACCATAACTGATTGAATGAAACATTCGCACTTTCACAGTCAGGGGGGCGCTGAGAGGCAGGGGCTGGAACAGGTGGTAGCTCGCCTTGCGGCGGATCGCCAGCTCGATGCTTACCAGAATGGGTACTCAAAAAATGTAAATAAATTCTAATAAAATAAAATAAAAATTACATAAAAAATCTCTTTATTCTGGGGGGCGTGGCCTGGCCGTGCACGGAGAGGGCCGCTTAACTTCGCAGCTCCGCAGCAGTCACTCGTAACACGGGCTATTGATCCTGCCAGCGACTCCTAAAACTACTCAGAGGACTCACCGTCCACTATGGCGACTGCGGGCAGGAAGCGGGCTAAAAAGCAGGAGGAATCTCGGTCCCTAAGTCGGTTTTTCACGCCGGGGAGAGCCGGAGCTCGTGGCGCCCAAGATGGCGCGGGTCTTCCTGCTGCAGCTACCTCGGGAGACGGCGCTACCACACGCAGATCCTTCCTCCCGCAACCTCAGAGGAAATCTGCGCCCTCCATTGCCGAGGTAGGAGACACTGCCCCACTCTCTAGGGCCCCCTCTTCCAGCATTCTCCCGGAATCATGGGACTCCCCAGGCCCGTCGCTGCATTCCAACATGGCGTCGGGGGAAGAAGCAGATGATACCTTGCCACTGCCACTGATGGGGACTCCTAATACCCCTGGGATTGATGAGGGCCTGCCAGCTCTCCACTCCCCGTCCACACACATATGCCCTGTGAAGCAGAAGCCCCGGCTCGACTCTGATGAGGGGGGAGAGTGGGGCCTTACAGCTGATGGCAGCCTCAGAGACGCTGCAGAACACAGGGACATGTTTGCTCTCTATCAAACTACCGACAAGGCTGTCTCTGAAAATACCTTAAAGGATATGCTCCTGCTTCTCTGCTCATCCCTCCATAAAGATTTCTGTACACTACTGATCCCTATTAGATCCTCCATTTCAGCTTTGGAGCATAAAGTAGCGCATGCAGAAACCAAAATGGCGTCCTTTGCTAAGGCCCACAACGAGCTAGTGGACGCCCACAACGCTCTGGATGAAGCTGTTACCGCGGTAAAGGAAAAGCTTGTCGACACAGAAGACCGAAGTCGGAGAAACAACGTTAAACTTAGGGGCATTCCAGAATCTATTCCGAATTCCCAACTTGCCAAGTATGTTGAAGATCTGACTAGACATATTTTGCCAGATCTCCATCTCTTTGAATACAGCATTGACCGGGCGCACAGAATAGCCAAACCTAAAACGCTTCCTGATGACTTGCCCCGGGATGTCCTTGCCCGCTTCACCTTCTTTAAGACTAAGGACTTGCTACTGCAATACTCCAGGAGGCGAAACTCCCTCCCAGCACCCTATGAAGGGATTCAATTGTATGTCGACCTCTCAGCTACAACCCTACAGCCAAGACATGCCTTAAACCCCCTGACAAGAGAGCTGCGCAGATTGGGGGTGCCCTACCGGTGGGGGTTCCCGACGAAGCTGCTGATTCTGCGCCAGAACAAGATGCATGTCATGACCACGGTGGACGATGGACTTGAGACTTTGAGAAAATGGGGGTTATGCCCTAATGACCCCCCTGGTTCACCTGTCCATCGCTCTCCTAGAGACCCCCCCGGACTCACTTGATCTACACTATACCTGGCGCGGGACTGTCCTGATTCATCTCCTAGTTTGATTTTTTTTTTGCCTTGAGTGACTCTGCTACTCCACGTTGTGACTCACACTTTGTTCTTTCCTTTTCCACGACCCTGTCTGTGGTGTAATTTCTCCTTGAACACCTTGCTCATTTTTCCTAATCTCTTTTTATTTTTTGTCCTTGATTTGTGTCTTACCCCTCATTATTACTGGTCCCTGTCCGTTTAATTCCAACTTCTCTTGTATTGATGTATGTTATACTTGTTGGATTTCAGGTCTCACCCAATCAAAGACCAGCACGTTAACCGACACAGGATCACATCGACAGGTGGCAAGGTAGGCCCCTCATCTGACTATTCTCCTCATCCTCTCTTCTCCCTTTTCATCTTTCTCCTCCTCTCTAATCCCTTCTTCCTAATTCTCTTAAAGACCCCTGATTATCACGGGCGTTAAGCTATTTTCCATGAATGTGAACGGACTTAACAGTCCACAGAAACGGAGCTTCATGTGGCGTGAGATAGAGCGCAGCTCTGCTGATATTGTTTGTATACAGGAGACTCATTTCTCCTCCAAAAACGCTCCTTTCTTGCGCCACAGGAGATTCCCCACTATTGTTGCATCATCTTTTCAGAAGAAGAGGAGGGGGGTAATGATTGCCTTTGGCAACAAGATAGCGACGACCATTCACACACAAATAGTTGACCCTTTTAGTCGTTATATTATAATTGTGGGCACGTTTGACAATGTTGACTATACTATAGTAAACCTATACGCCCCCAATATTCGCCAGGGCCAATTTTTACATCGGCTTATGCGTAAGGTAGATACGGTACGTAGGGGTGCTTTAGTCGTCTGCGGGGATTTTAATACGGTTGCCTCGCCCTTGCTTGACTGCTCCTCCCCTGAGACGAGGCGATCCTTTTCCTTATCGGGATTGCTTGCAGACAATGATTTGTTTGACATCTGGCGGCTGCAGCATGCGTCCGAACGAGACTACACCCATTGTTCGGCAAGATTTCGTACATATTCTAGGATTGATCTAATTCTAGTCGATCGAAGTCTCATTGAACGGGTGGCCTCTTCATGTATCGGCCAAATTACATGGTCGGACCATGCGTCGGTCTCCATTATTGTCAAAGGAGACTTGTCAAAATGCTCTGACTTTGTGTGGAGAGCGAACACCCACCTGATTGCACATACCTCCCACTCTGAGCGACTGTCGAATTCCCTAACAGATTACTTCCTACTAAATAATACCCCTGATGTAGGGACCCTGACAATCTGGATGGCACACAAGGCTGTGATTAGAGGCTCTTTCATTCAAATGGGGGCTACGTTGAAAAAACAATGGACTCTGGCATTGCAAGAATCCCTTAATAAAATAGCTGCTTTGGAGGCCATCCAGAAATCCCAATATTCTGCTGATTCTGACTTACATCTACGCACTGAGCGTTTACACCTCAGAACGCTGTTGTTGCGCGACTATGAGAAAACCCTCAAACGCTCACAACTGTCTTTCTACCTGCATGATAATAAGCCCGGCTCTCTCTTAGCTAGAAAATTGAAACCCGCTTTTTACAAACAACGAATATCTCTGATTAAACATCTCAAAACCCAAGCCCCCATGCTTTCACCTCGACAGATTGCCAATGCCTTCAGGGATTATTATGAGTCCCTCTATAACCTCAAGGATGACCCTCAGTGCCCCCAGCCCTCCCAGACTTCCATTGATTCCTTTCTCTCATCCCTCACACTTCCTACACTCTCTCCAGACGCACTCTTGCTTCTCAACACACCCATTCAAGCACAGGAAATTACTGATGCCGTACGATCCCTGCCCTCTGGCAAAGCTCCAGGCCCTGATGGTCTCCCGAACGAATATTACAAACGTTTTCTCCCTATCTTACTGCCCCATCTCTTACCTGTATTCAATGACGCTATGACGACTGGTACTCTTCCCTCTGAAATGTTAGACGCTCTGATTACGACTATCCCCAAACCAGGTAAATCGACAGACTTGACCTCTAACTACCGTCCAATTTCACTGCTGAACGCCGACGTTAAACTTTATGCCAAAATACTAGCCACGCGCTTAAGTTACTACTTACCTTCTCTGATAGGTAGAGACCAGGTGGGGTTTGTTAGGGGACTTCAGGCTCCAGACAACACTAGAAGGATGATCTCCATTCTGCAACATTGTGAACTACACCAGCTCCCGACTGTATTCCTTACCCTCGACGCTGAAAAGGCATTCAACAGGGTGAACTGGCAATATGCATTTGCGGCGTTAAGAGCCTTTAGCTTTGACGGACCCATACTGACGGCTATCCAGGCATTATACTCCAACCCTGTTGCCCGTGTATTTACCAACGGAGCCCGCTCTGACCGGTTCACCCTGTCGAATGGGACGCGCCAGGGCTGTCCACTGTCGCCACTGGTTTTCCTTTTGACGATCGAACCTCTAGCCCATGCTATACGCTCCCAACCTGACATAACAGGAGTCCGTATTGGAAATAGGGAACATAAGCTGGCGTTATTCGCTGATGACATAATTCTGACCTTGACGGACCCGACTACTTCCCTGACAGCCCTCTTTCAGACTTTAACCCTCTTTGGCTCTGTCTCCTACTATAAACTAAACGTTTCCAAATCCCAGGCCCTCCCCATCAGTGTCCCCCCGGCTCTCCTTACAGTCCTACGCCCTCTGTTCCCCCTCGACTGGCAACGGCACACTATCTCATATTTGGGCATCCACCTTACTTCCCCCTCCACCTCCCTCTTTCAGGCTAATTTCCCCCCGGTGCTACCCTCCCTAGAGTCTTCCATCGCACACTATAAAGCGCAAATGTTGTCCTGGCTTGGCAGACTAGCTACATTTAAAATGCTACTGCTCCCCAAACTACTATACCTTTTTCGCACACTTCCCATTAGGATCCCCCCTTCCTTCTTTGATTCTGTTAACAAACTCCTCGACAGTTTCATATGGGTGTCGGGCCGCCCTAGGGTTTCCAGGAGGGTTATGACCCACCATAGACAAGCAGGGGGACTGGGAAGGCCAGACGTTGCAGACTACTATCGGGCCGCGATTTTAGACCAAATGCAACATTGGTGGTCGGGTAATCAGGAAAAGTTGTGGGTGTCTTTGGAACAATCATATAGCCAAGAATGCTCTCTACAATCTAGGATGTTAGCTCCACTGTCGTGTAAGACATTACTCCGCACCCCTTTGACAGCGATCACGACCTCGGATAATATTTGGAGAACTAGCATAAAATCCTTTCCGAACCGCACTACTTGCCCCACATCTGTCGTTCCCATTGAACACCTTTCGCTCCTCATACCTGACCTAGACCTGTCTTCTTGGAAGGCAGCGGGTATTCACACTGTCAGAGACCTCCTAGATGACCACAACACAGTACATTTCCCGACGATCAAAGATAGGTTTAATCTTCCACAAAGCGACATCTATAAGGGGCTTCAAATTAGGAGCTTGCTAGCGACTGGCCTGCTAGACCGTATGAAGCTACCGGCAAGATTACTCAGTTTCCTGGGTTCACAGAGAGGGTCATGTAGAGGCATCTCATTCTTCTATGATTTACTTAGTGATAAACTAACCATAGCTGACTTTCCTTATATGCTCAAATGGGAACGAGACCTGAAATGCACTATTTCTTCTGATCAATGGCGCTCAGCCTTTCAACAGCTTACCTCTATATTCAGGAATGTGACCCATCAAGAAGCCGTCCTTAAAAGTATTCATAGATGGTACTACACCCCCTACAGGCTACATAAAATTGATCCTACTTGCTCCGCCCAGTGCTGGAGAGGATGTGGGGAGGTGGGTACAATGATGCATGTTCTCTGGGACTGCCCATCCATAAAACCTGTTTGGAGGGGCATTGAGCTGGTTCTATCTAGAATGTTAGGCCTCCCGATCAGCGTTCCCCCTACCACTGCACTTCTCTTATTAGACTTAGAGGACTACCCTTACTCTGTCAGAACTGTGTAAGCGCTCTTATGTATGTCTACTAAATTGTTCATTACCCGTAAATGGAAGACACCCTCTCCCCCAACCCTGTCCGAAATCCTTCACTATGTAAACCAAACCTGTGAATTGGAGCGCACATTTGCTCTCTCTCGCCAGAGGGATGTGAAATTTTTGAGGGCCTGGGACATTTGGATACACAGCCCGCACTACGTTCCCCCTATCTAACCATGCGACTCTCTCCCATCCACCATCTGTGCCTTCCTCTTCTTCTCCTTCTCCGTTCTTTTTTTTTTTCTCTTTCTTCTCTTTCTTTCCTCTGAGGGGCCATGCCTGTGAAGATTAGTCAACTGCACATCCAGAGGAATTCATTATGCCACCTATATATGCATAGGGACATTACTAACTCTCTGACTGACTTAAATGTCTGTGTCTTTTGACTCTCCTTGATCCTCGAAGATGTGTTTTTGCAAGCTCTTTTTTCTTTTCACTTTGTACCTAGTGGCACTGCTCTGGTGCTCTCTGAGGGTAATATCATTGTTTACTGTTATGTTCCCTGTTATACGGTTGGTTCGATGTAATTATACTTTTCGAACTGTATATGTTATGTTCACCTTTTTCCTAAAATAATAAAACTATTTAAAAATTTTTTAAAAAAATCTCTTTATTCTCTTCAATTTTGACGCCATATGGTCTCCCTGCTGCCACATCCAGATGCTCTGCAGCAGTGATTCCAATAGCGATGCCTGTAATCTGCATGTCATACTGAATAACAGTATTATTTCACTAACACAGCACACTCCCTATGCATGTTATGGCAAGGCAAAGTTTTCTACACCCCTATTGAGGCTCTCTGTAGGCCAGAAATAGTAATTTTTAATAGCGATTTGCCGCAAATAAATTTGGACCAAAAACAAATTTGGGGGGAAAATTCTGCGAATCGGCCAAATCAAATTTTTCAAAAATTCACTTCTCTCTAATTTCCTTGAAGATTTTTTGTTTATAGGTTCAGAAGTTGATAATAAAGTAGATAGGTTATTTAGTACTTTTGTTAAAATTTGTAGTCTGTTTGGTATCCCGCTAGCCCAGGGGAAAACAGTTCTGCCTTGTAGAAAATTAATATTTTTAGGAATAGGTATAGATTCAGTTAATATGCAGTTTTGTTTACCAGATTAGAAAGTGGTAGGTATGCTGGATGGGATAAAGGAAATGTTGTTTAAGAAAAAAGTTACATTGAGGGAACTACAGTAAATGTTAGGAATGTTTGTATTTGCATCTAGGGTCATTCCGATGGGTAGAGTATTCTCTAGAAGCTTATATATGGCCACCAGGGGTGTTAAGTCCCCTAAATGCCACATTTGTTTAGATAGAACCCTGAAAGATGATCTTTCATTGTGGGCAGAATTTTGAGATAGGAGGGTTTTCCCTGGTCTTGGACTTATTGAACACTTTACTCATCATTCAGGTTCAGCAAAATCTTAAACGGAGTATTGTAAGTTTTGGTCGAACTGGTGTGCTCATTGTGTTAAAAATAATATTTTGTTGTTATTTTGTTGTCTCAGTCTGATGTTAATTGTTCTTTACTGTTTCTAGCAGGTTTATTAGTAAAAAAAAAGTTATCATACAGTTATATTTCAAGTACGTTTTTCCAGAAGTGGATGGGGGCCTGTCCTATAAATTCTTATCATCAGATTAAACAGGTGATGAAAGGCTTTTGTCTGGCCTCAGTGCATAAGGATCAGAGGCGGCCGATTGACTTTGCTTTATTACAAAACATTGTCGGTGCTCGTCAGGTGGTTTGTACAGATGAATATGAATCTTTGCTCTTTCAGACTGCATTCGTAACAGCGTTTTTTTTTTTTTAGCTTTATGGGTGGGTGAGTTGGCCGCCACTAACAGAGAGTCAGCAGCACAACTGGACAGCTCTGATGTTCAGGTTTCGGAGTCTGGCCTCATTATATGGATCAAGAAGTCAAAAACGTATCGTTTAGGTCAAGGAAAAAGGTTACACATCAGTAGATTGCCAGATAACACACTATGCCCGGTGGGTCAAACAGAAAGATTTCTATCCGTTCACCCTATGGATTATTCAGTGTTCTTTATACACAGGGATGGATCTGTTCTCATGATTTTCCAGTTCAATTCTATTTTAAAGAACTGTATAGCAGTGGGACTGGGCAAATTCAGGATAAATCCATATCCTTTTAGAATTGGGGCTGCTACCAAAGCAGCCAGGTCAGGTTTGGGCCCAGAAGTCATAAAGTCTATAGGCAGATTGAGATCCGATAGATGTAAAATTGATATCCACCCTAAATTGCTAATCAATCGATGATATGTTTTCTTTTAGATTTACCCATCAGAATTATCTGGATAGTAGGACATTCTTTCATTCATTGAGCAAAAAAGCAAGCGCCAGTTAGGCTATATTCATTAAACCTGGGATTCGAGTCCGATAAGTCCTGTGTTTTTTGGGCTGGGAAAAGGAGATTGTGCTGGACTGATTTGTTTGATTTATGCTTAGATAAAGCCGCGATCTGGCCCCTTCCCTGATGTATTGATTATACACGTGGGTGGGAACGATGTGGGCTAAACAAATGCATTGTTATTGTTCCAAAATTTTAAACAAGTAATTTTTGATCTGCATGACATCTTTCCTTCTGAAATACTAGTTTTTTTTTTTTTTTTGGGAAATAGTACCCAGACTGATTTGGTCCACTAGGAAGGTGAGATTCTTGGAATGTATGAGAAGGAGGAATGAATAGAGGAATGGAAAACTTCATGAAGTTGTTTTTTTCTTTTTCTTACAGACACCGAGAGAAGGTTTTGAGAAGTGATTGTATTGGTCGGATGGAATGCACCTCTCAGAAATATGGGTAGACATATTTAACGTAGGTTTACAGAATATGATAGAAAAGGCCATGGGGCATGGCCTTTAGGGCATGCGTGTGGGTGTCTCCCAGAAGGGTCTGGGTGGACAGTTGATGATTTTCAGTGGTGATATGGTGATTTTATATCCGGGTTAAAAAGTGATTATTTGAATATTTATGTTGAGATATTATTGGTTATTTATTACTGTAATTAATAATTTATGATAAACTTTATTATCCCTCAATAAATGGCTGTGGACTTTAATCCCAATGATAGTCTCATGTGTTTATTTATTTAAGTAGCTAGGTTTTATTAGGGCTGTGGGGGGTCTCTATCTCATGTCAAGGGACCAAGAGGGTAACGGAGGGGCCACATGGGAGGTGCCCCGCCTGCCCTTTATTGCAGTTAGTTTAGTTAAACCACTAAGAATAGTTGGAGAGTGTGGTACTGTATGACTTAAAGGGAGGTTTTCACTCACTGTGGTGCTGAGTTATTTTACAGGGCCAGCGGTTGCTGGGCAGATTTGGACCTGATGATGATTGGCTGCTGCAAAACTGTCGGGAAAGAAAATGTGGATATAAGCCCGGTCATCCTGGTGAGCTGGATCACTCTTTAAGGATCCAAGGAAGAAGAATTATTGGCCCTCCCACCCCTTCCCTTTGTCACGGTCGTTTGAGGGAGTCACCTAATCTGGACGTACAGATAAGTTTTATTAGTTTTGGGTGTCTGCCAGATGGGATTTCTGGGGTGATATGGTGATTTTATATCTGGGTTAAAAAGTGATTATTTAAATATTTATGTTGAGATATTATTGGTTATCTATCAATTAATTATTTATGACTAACTAAGTACCCGGCGTTGCCCGGTTTTTCCTTCCTCACCCTTTTTGGGGATGAAAATCAACAAAGAAGGAAGCTTTTGACCATCCCCATATAGTGTTGTCATATCCCAACCCCATATCCTGTCCTCACATCTCAACCTCATATCCCGACCTCATATCCAACCTCATATCCCGTCCTCATATCTCGACCTCATATCCCGTCCTCATATCCCGTCCTCATATTCCGACCTCATATCCTGTCCTCATATCTCAACCTCATATTTCAACCTCCTATCTCGTCCTCCTATACTGTCCTCATATCTCAACCTCATATCCCGACCTCATTTCTTGACCTCATATCCCGACCTCATATCTCGACCTCATATCCTGACCTCCTATCCCGTCCTCATATCTTGACCTCATATGTCGAGCTTCTATTTCGTCCTCATATCCCGTCCTCATATGCCGTCCTCATATCTCGACCTCATATCCTGACCTTCTATCCCGTCCTCCTATCCCGTCCTCATATTCCGTCCTCATATTTCGTCCTCATATCTCAACCTCACATCCAGTCCTCATATCTCGACCTCATATCCTGACCTCATATCCAGTCATCATATCCCGACCTCCTATCCCGTCCTCCTATCTCGACCTCATATCCTGTCCTTATATCCTGACCTCATAGCTCGACCTCTTATCTCGATCTCCTATCCCGACTTCCTATCCCGTCCTCATATCCTGAACTCCTATCCCGTCCTCCTATCTTGACCTCATATCCTGTCCTCATATCCCGACCTAATATCCCATCCTCATATCTCGACCTCCTATCCCGACCTCCTCTCTTTGTGAGATGGGGTGTGGCTTGCAAGACGGATTGACACATTCACCGGGAGATGCGGAGCATGTGGAGTAAGGTACTGGAAGTCCCATATACTCGCATGGGACTTGAAAAAAAAAATCCATCTTTTATGTAAGGGTGTAGGTAAGGGTTAATTTAACTATCATATCTTTTTTTTTTTTTTGTAGGGGGGGTGGACTTCCCCTTTACCCTTAAGGTCATAGAGACCCAAATAGTAAGAGTGAAAGGCAGTAAGGATATCAGCCATAAGGTGTTCCATGCGACCGGAGGCATTCTAAACTGAGGGGACCAATAGGGTGGCACGTCTATCTCTTAGAGCCCGTGCCAGCATCCGACCCGCCTTATTACCCCACTCATAGTGGGAACCAGAACAGACCTGGTGGAAGCCGTTGTGCTTCTTGTCCATAAGGACCTGGATGTCCCGTAGGTCGTCCTCAGCGAGCGTATTTCTATGTCGTAGCTCAAGGGAATGCAGCTGTGCCAACAGGGACGAGAGCTGTGCCGAGATTTCTCTCTTGCGTCTGGCTACATTCTGGATCAGAATCCCACGCAACACACATTTGAGTGCTTCCCATTGGGTCTAGGGCATCATGGAGTCAGAGGCATGTGTGAGTCAAAAGTTGCAACCGCCTGCTTAAGGTCAGCCAAAAAGAGGGGGTCCAACAAGAGCGACTCATTAACATGCCAGATGAACTCCCTCTGGGGGAGAGCGGGAAGCTGGACCCAGCAGACCGGAGCATGGTCCGAGTGGAGCATCGGGTCGATGGTGCAGGATTTCAGGGAGGGAAGGAGATGATGGGAGATAAGGACATAGTCGAGTCTGGAGTACACTCCCCTGGCGTGTGAGAAAAAAGTACAGTCACGATCAGTGGGATGGAGTAAACGCCAGGCATCACACAGCTGATGAAGATGCAAGGCTCTCTTTATACCATTCAATGCCGCAAAGGAGAGTGTACTAGAGCCCGAGGAGGTGTCAGAGGTCGGGGTAAGGGGAACGTTGAGGTCACCACAGACAATCAATGTACCTTGGGAGAAAGTATTAAGGTCCTCCAGCATTCTCGTCAGGAAAGAGTGCTGTCCGTGGTTTGGCATGTAGATACAAGCCACAGTACATTCATGACCCTGTATGGAACATTTCACAAACACGTAACGGGCATCCTGATCAATACGGGAGTCTAGTATGCGCACAGCTAAGGACTTGTGAAAGAAAATCGCTACCCCTCAGATTTTTTGGGAGGGGGAACTACTGTGGAACCATGTCGGGTAGTACCGGTTACGGAAACCCGATAGTTGGTCCTGGCGGAAGTGGGTCTCCTGCAGGCACACTATGTCAGACCTCTGTTTATGAAAACCGTAGAGCATTTTCGCCCGTTTCCCAGGGAAGTTGAACACCTGCACATTCAGGGAGGAAACCCTAAGGGATGCCATTGCAGTTACAGCAACAGTGGTGCACCGCTGGGAGAGGGGCGAACAAACTCGGATCCCTGACAGTCACTAAAGGGTGATGCACAGGGAGAGTAGGGGGCAGGAACGAAAAAGGGAGGGATCGGGGAAGGAGTAAGGAACCGGGGTGGGGTATGGAGGGAAAAGGTGAGAAGGTCAGGTTCTTGGACCCGGACCAAGGAGAAAAGAGGGGGGGGGGGGGGGGTCATAAAAGAAATGAGCAAAATATTAGGGGAGGGACAAAAGCAGGGAAGGAGGGAGTAGGACAGGGAACGGAGAAGGGGAACAGAGAACAATAGTGCACAAAAACAAGGCGCACAACAGAAAACTCGGAGAACAGCCAATGGCACAAGTACAGTAGCGGTAGATCGCTACCAACTACCTATGTGGGGCGTAGGAGCAACAAAAAGATAGGTATGGAAAACATAGGCCAAGACACAGGGAAAGCGAGAGAGTGACAACAGGTTGAAGCTATCCATATGACCGCTGTATAAAAGTATAAGTGTGAAAAGGAAGAAGAGGGAGAATAGAAGAAGAGAGCAACAGTAGAAAAAGAACAGGGGCACATAAGAGAAAGATACTCAACAGTCCCGCCATCAAGGAACGGTAAGGCACCGCAGGGCATCAGAACATGGGCAGGAAAGACGGGAACAGCATGAGCTCCTATGATACAGCAATATCGGGAACGGAGGATCATGGGGAGCGCTGAGATCTGCTTCTGGAGCGGGAGGAGCTGCGGGGTTGTCTCCGGGATCTCTGCAAGCGTGGAGTGGCAGGATTCAGTAAAGAGATTATCCCAGGCGGTGGGTCAGGTTGAAACGGCAAGTAGGGATTCTGTAGGAGCTCAGTCCATTGCGGCAAGTCCATAAGGGGCAGGTTCAGCATCTGCAGGAACAAGGGCAAGTCCACAGGACGCCGAAGCATCACCAGTTTATCGTCCAGTCGGACAGAAAGGGCAAAGGGGAAGCCCCATCTGTAAGGTATATTCCGGTTTTGCAGGATGGACAGTAGTGGTTTCAAAGCTGCCCGTTGCCTCAGGGTGTGGCGGGATAGATCAGGAAAAATCTGAAGGCGAGTCCCATCAAACACCAGGTCCCTCATCTGTCGGGCTTTCCGTAGAATGGACTCTTTGACAGTGTAGTAGTGCAAGCAGCATATCACGTCACGTGGTTTAAGAGGATCGACACTCTGGGGGCGAAAGGCTCAGTGTGCCCTATCCATTTCAATGGGGGTCCTCACCGGTCGATTCAAGATGGAATTGAAAAGTTCAGTAAAGAGCGGCACGAGGTCCTGAGGACAGACCGTTTCCGGAGGCCCCGCACATGAAGATTGTTGTGATGATTCCGTCTTTCCATGTCGTCAAACTGAGAGTGCAGGAGATAATGATGTTGGACTTGGGTAGCCATGTCGGTTTGTAAGGTATCAATAGTTTTCTGAACAGAGTCTCCGAAAGTTTGAAGCTCCTGCACAGAGGTGCGCAGAGAATCCCCCTCCGACTCTACCACTTGAAGATCAGTGTGCCAAGCCTGCTTCAGTTCTGATGCTAGAGAAGAAAGGTCCTGTTTGGAGGGCAGTAAAGTGAGCAAAGCCTGCAGCTCCGGATGATCTCTCAGAATATGATGGGCGGTGGTGGCAGGCAATGTCGGGAGGGCGGAGTGCTGATGTGCAGGTAGAGGATCAGCTCCGGGTACCGAGGCGGTCCCCTAGTAGGGATGGAGGCCTGGAGTCGTGTAGGTATGGGCGCCCCCTCCCCACCTGTCAGAGGCCAGGAGGACAGACTGGAGGATTCCCACGATGGAGCTGGTGAGGTTGCACCCCGAAGACAGGGGAGTATGGGGGGAAAAACGGATCCACAGGAGGGGCCGGAGCCAACCCAGCTCCAGGTAGTATGTGTGAATCAGATTGGCCCAGGGGGTCAGGGCCCGGTATTGGAGGGGCCCCCGTTTCTTCCAAAGGGGTAAAGAGGAGGGGGGGAGCCCTGCAGGAGGCAATATTGCTGGTGTGCAGTTGGATAGTAGTGTTGCTCGCGAATATTCGCAATACGAATTTTATTTGCGAATATCGCTTATTCGCGAATTCGCGAATATTCGTGAATATAGCACTATATATTCGTAATTACGAATATTCGTTTTTTTTTTTTTTTGTTTTTTTTTCACAGTACACATAACAGTGATCCACCCTCTCTGCTTCCAGCTTGTGTGGTGTAAAGAAGGCTCTAATACTACTGTGTGAGACTGGTGTGCAAATTTTCGCATACGCGAAAATTTTCATATGCTAATTTTCGCATATGCAAATTTTTGCTTGTACAGGTTTTCGTATATGCTAATTTTTGCAAATGTAAGTTTTCGCATACGCGAATATTTGCATATGCGAAAAATGAAACGCGAATATTCGCGAATATATGACGAATATTCGTCCATATATTTGCGAATATTCGCGAATTCGAATATAGCCTATGCCGCTCAACACTATTGGATAGGTGGAGTGGTAGGTGCCACAGCAGCCACTTCAGTGGCATCCTCTAAGTCCTCTATGTCCCAGGATAGTAGGGGACCTGCAGAAGGGGCAGTGAAGGGCCTGGCAGCGGGATTCAGTTGCCCCACAACCCCAGTGTGTGCCAGCGGCTTGTGTGATGGTGCCCAAGCATGAGGACAAGGAGGGGGCGGAGCTTGCACAGCCTCGTCCCGTAGAAGCAGGGACGTAGCCTGTCGGCACGGGAGGACTGGCGCCGAACACAGAGGGGAAGCCAGGTCCAGCAGTGGCGGCTCCCGATGGGACCATTGTGGTGAGGACTCACCACATGTAAGTGCCGGAGGCTGCGGCAGGGATGTTGGAAGGTCCGTGGTTATGTTTAGCGGTGCAGAGGTCAGAGTAGGAGGCAGAGGGGAAGATGGCGCCGGCCCCTGCGCAGGGGCGCCTCGGTCCAGCGCTGGCAGCTCCGATTGTGGCAGGGTAAAGAGGCTGGAGATGGGAACCCCCGAGGCAGCAGGGGTTCCCCCAGGTTTGAGCACCTTCTTATTTCTGTTGGCACCCATTTGAGCGTGTAATTCCCCGGAGGCAGCTCGGTCAAGGACGGAGCTCAGGGAGACAGCTTCTTCACAGCAGCATGGCCAGACACGCCCCCCTATCATATCTCTTTATTTGACATATGAGTAATATGTGTACCAGGTATTATTGAAATATCTCCAGCTGTACGGAAGTTATGTGGGAACATACATAACCCCGACCCTCACAAATGGGGGTAGTTAAGGGTTAAATTAACTATCCTATATTTTAAGTGGACATATAGGTAACATGTGACCAAGTATTATCGAAATATCTCTAGCCGTTTGGAAGTTATGCAGTAACATGTAGACCCTTAGACTTGAATGGGACTTTAAACAAAAACCCAGACCCTGGCAAATTGGGGTGAATAAGGGTTAAATCACCTATGCTATGGTTGTTGTCGACATATAAGTGACATGTGTGCCAAGTTTTATGTTAATATCTTTAGCCGTTTGGACGTGATGCTGGAACATACACACATACACACACACATACGTACATACACACACACACGGAGTTATATATATATATATATATATATATATATATATATATATATATATATATATATATATATATATACTTAATTATCCCTCAATAAAACACCATGGCTTTTTATCCCAATGATAGTTTCATGTGTCTATTTATTTAAGTAACTAGGTTTTATAAGGGCTGTGGGGGTCTCTATCCCATGAATAGAGTGTTAACTGTGCATGTGTAATGGGTTATCGACAGTAGTGGGGAAATATAAAGGAAGGTGAGAGGTATGCATCAAGCATTTCCTCAAATAGATACAATACACCAAATATTAGTCACATGTATAAACAAAGCTAATTGAAACAAAAGGCAAAAAATATAAATATGGTGAATATCATAAATGCAGTGTGAACCTAGCTGTACCTTTTGGACTGATTAGAGATTTTGGCCTTGCTTTAATAACCAAATAATAAGTGAATTCATGTCCTGCTAAATTTAAAATACAGAATGCTCCACTGTTAGAAGTTTGGTGTATCTTATGCTTGCCTCCGCTAATTTTATACCGCCTATGTTTTTTGTTTTTTTTTTCAAAATTCAACATTTCTTTATTGAAAAAATGTATCATTCACATTTTAATAAATAACATTTTATACATTGAATTTCAAGATTTTATCTTTCCCTCCCCCCCCCTCTCCTGCCTCACCTTTCTCCCCCATGACATATCTCCCCTTACTGGGTGGGTGGGAGGCAGAGGGACAACACCTTCCCATTCTATTACTATTTCCATTCTACTATATCAATTCATTTTCTTTTCTCTTTCCTTTCCCTTCCCTTTCTCTCTCTCTTTTCTTTCCTTTTTTTACATTTTAAATCTTTGGTATCTTCCCAATTATTTCTACCCGCCTTTATTCTTGTGTCCCCCTGATTCCCATCCCCCTCGCATAATAATAATGAAATAAAAAAATAAAACACATTAAAAAAAAATTAAAAAATATAAAAAAAAAGACCGAATTTCCTTCTTTTAACCAAATAACCTTCCTGTCACCTCCCTCCACTCCCATACCTCTGGTTTAGTTGGGGCCAGCCATCTCCTGATTATTAATAATCTAGCATAAAATAGCATCGTCAGTAGTTCCTTTCTTTCTTTTGTTGTTTTATTTACTTTTCTATCATCATCCAAGATAATCAAAGCTATATCATATTTTATCTCATATTTTATTTTTCTCTCGATATTATCAATTATTGACACCCAATATTCTTGTATTTTTTCACATTCCCTTATAATATGCAGGAATCCCATGTTTTCCATTTTACATCTTGGACAGTTGCCATTTTCCCTCCTACCAATCCTGAAGAGGAATTTTGGTGTATAATAAATTCTGTATACTATGTTCCATTATATCAGTTGATCGTCTAAACTTGGGGAAATTCTTTTTATATTCCTGAATACATTCATCCAACCGCACTTGTTTCTCTCACCTAACTCTTCGTCCCATTGCTGAAAGCATTTATGTTTTAAGTTATTTTCTTTATTTTTCATTATTTCGGTATAAATTACTGCCATAACTTTCTTAACTATTTTTCCCTCCTCCATTTTTCTTATAGTTTCAATTACTTCCACTATCCAATTACCACTGTCTTTTAGTGACCCGCATATGGCACTTTTTAAACCCCGAAATTCCCACCACATACCTTTTCCTAATTCAAATTCTTCCTGCACCTCTCTCCACTTTCTTAACTCTCCTTTTCTCCACACGTCTCTCAAAATTTTACATCCACTACTTTGCAAGTTGTTAGTTTCCATCTTAGCTACCTCTTTCAAGTTTACATTGTGCCAAATTGGCGCTGTCTCTAATATTCACGTTATTTTAATTTATTTTTTAAAGTTTTCCCAGGTTTTAAAAATCCCTACTATTATAGCATTTTCCTTCCACCTCCCTTCTTTTAACTGGCCTGACTCAAGAACCTGATAAATATTATCGTATTTCCCTTTTGTTTTTTCCATGATATTTTTAAAGATTCCAAATCTCCTCCACTCCACCACATAGTACATCTGACTTGCTAAAAAATATCCCTGTATATCAGGAAGTTTCAGTCCTCCCTTCTCTCTTCCTTTACTTAAGTATTCTATCTTTATCCTCGTTCTTTTCCTTCCCCATATTAGGGTGTTTAGCATAGCTATTATCCTTCTAAAAATTCCTTTCTCGCACCAGATAGGGGCCGCTCCAAAGATGTATAATAGTTTTGGTAGAATTACTGTTTTAATTAAGACTATCCTCTCTGCTCTCATAAGATTCAGTTTATTCCATGTTCTTACCTTGTTTTCCAATTTTTTTTATCATTGGGTATGTGTTTATTTTATGATATTCTCCTATTTTCCCAGCTATCTGTACGCCTAAATAAGAAAAACTTTCTCCTTTATCCAGGATTCTAAGCTCCTTAATTGTTCCCAATTCTACTTTTCCTAATGGAAGTAACACTGAGTTCTCCCAGTTTATAACCAAACCTGCATAGTTCCTACATTCCCCAATCACTTCCATAACCTTCTCTATGGAGTTTTCTGGCTTTTCCAAATATAATAATATGTTGTCTGCGAATAGGGATATTTTATCCCCATCCCCCTCCACCCCAAATCCTTTTATTTGCTGATCTTCTCTGATTTTAACCGCCAAGGGTTCAACCACTAGCGCAAAAAGTAGAGGAGATAAGGGGCCTTGTACCCTGGGTCACTGAGAAACTCTCTAATCTTTTTCCCTTCTATATTTATTCTAGCTTCCAGTCCATTATATAGCATCTTGATCATTTCTATATAATCCTTCTGAAACCCATATTTTTCCAGTACTCCCCACAGGAACTCCCACTCCACCCTGTCAAACTCTTTACTTGCATCAAGTGACAGGATGGAGTGGGTTCCCTCTCTTCCCTCCACCGACTGTACTCTGGTAAGGGTCCTGTAGATATTATGCTTGGTCATCCTACCTGGGATAAATCCGCATTGATCTTTATGCACCAATTCCCCTACCTTTTTTTCCAAACGCAATGCCAGAGCCTTCGCCAGGATCTTTACATCCGTGTTCAATAATGATATTGGACGATATGATTCCATTTCTTTCTTATCTTTATTCGTTTTCAACAGTAATATTATTTCGGCTTCTTTCATTGTTTCGGGTAAGGTTCCTGTTTTTGAAGAACTATTTATAGTTCTAAGCAGAGCTTGGATAAGGATTCTCCTAAATTTCCTATATATTTCAAACGGGAACCCGTCCCCGCCGGGACTCGTGTTCCTTTTGATCTTATTTAAAGCTTCTCCTAACTCCCTAAGGGTCATTGGGCCCCCTGTTACTTTCTCTTGTTGTATTGATAGTCTGGGCATCTTTATATCGTCCAAATATTTAACAATTATTTCTTTGGGGTGTTTAATCTCTGATGTGTATATTTTTTTTATAATATTTTACAAATTCTTCTCTGATTTCCTCCGTTTCCCTACATAATTTCCTTGTATCACTTTTTATTTCATTAAGATTTGCCTTGTTCATTCTGTATTATGTTCATGAGCCTTTTATTAGGTTTTCCTGTCTCCCATTTTTTTTGTTGTCCCAAAAATTTTAATTTATTCTTACTTTTTTCTTTTAAATACATATTTAATTTATTTTGATCATCTTTCCATGTTTCTTGCTTCTCTATGTTAGCAGGGTCCATTATGTATCTTTCTTCTGCTTTTACCACCTCTGATATCAGCCCCTGCTCTTTTTCTCTAAATTCTTTCTTTTTTCTGGAGACGACCCACATTGCTTCTCCCCTCAAAAAGGATTTTGCTGTGTCCCATACCATCTGTTCTGATGTTGTACCCCAATTAAATAGGAAAAATTCCTCCATATGCTCCTCTATCTTTTTTATGTCTATTAATTCCAACCATTAGGGGTTTATTTTTTTCATCCCATTTATTTCTGATATATGCGTGTTAATATTAATTTCTATTGGGGTGTGGTCTGAGACACAGCGAGCAAGATATCTTATTTTTCCTATCTTAGGGGATCCCTCTTTATTTACTAGGCACATGTCTATTCTTGATAGTGTTTGACAAGTTTTGTTCCAACAGGAGTAAATTCTTTTTGCTGGATTTTTAACTCTCCACATATCTGTTAATCCCACCTCTTGACAATATTTTAATAATGGTGACCCCTTTTTTCTTACAACATTATTTTTACCCTTTAACCTATCTATTTCTTCTTCCACTACTGAATTAAGATCACCCTGTATAAAGATGGGGCAATTATTTTTCTCCCCACAAAATTCTAATATCTCCTCTAACACCCTGTGCGTAAATGGAGGGGGTATATATGCAAACGCAATTATACAGGTTAGCCCCTCTAAATTTCCGTGCAAAACTACATACCTTACGTATCTATCTATACATTTGCCATACAATTCCCATTTAATATTGCTGTGAATTAAAACAGACACTCCCCTTGATTGTGATGTAAAACATGAGTGATAACTATACGACCACCAATTTCTTTTTAATACCCCTATTGTTTCCTGCGTTAAGTGGGTTTCTATTAATCCTACTACTCCCGGTAAGTGATTCTTTATAACTTCCATAACTACAACTCTTTTTACCTTATCTCCTAATCCCCTAATATTCCACGCTATCAACCGTGTACCCAACTGTATAGTTTTATCCTTTTAGTTCTTCCTTTTCCCCCTGTTCTCTCAATAGAGAGAAAAGAGAAGGTGTAAATATGGAGGTATGGAAGTGAACAAAACTGAGAAGAAAAAAAAATAAATAAAAAATAAAAATAAAATTGTATATATATATATATATTTATATATATATATATATTAAAAAACCATGGAAGAAAGGTGCTCCCCCCCCCCTTTATGGTTTACCCCGTTTCCTGGCAAGCCTCTTGCCTAGCATGTTTCCTGATCCTCAACCTCCTCTAAATTTACTCTATTACTACCTTTTGTAAGCCCTGCTTATCCATTCTGTTGCTTCGTTTACATTACTGAAAAAGAGAGTTTGCTCATTATACCTTACACGCATTGTTGCTGGAAATAACAGTGAAAAATTTACTCCGTTTTGATACTGTTTTTACTGTTTTACTGTTTTTACTGTTTTAAACAGCTCTCTCTTCCTCCGAGTTTCTGTTGCGTAGTCGGGGAAAATCATCACCTTTTTGTTTTCAAACATTATTTATTTTTCCCCCTTGTAATCTGCATAAAGGTGTCTCTGTCTCTCACATTTAAGAGTGTCACAACAATTGCCCTTGGGTATTTACTGCCTTGTTTGATCTGACTAGGTATTCTGTGGGCCCTTTCGATGTGGAAAAAAGGTGAAAAGTTTTTTTCCTCACATATTGTGAACATCCACCTTAGGAAACCTGTTAGATCGTTTCCCTCTGCCCCTTCTGCAATCCCTACTATTCTTAAAGGGGTACTCCGGTGCTTACACATCTTATCCCCTATCCAAAGGGGATAAGATGCCTGATCGAGGGAGTCCCGCAGCTGGGGACGCCCGGGATCATGCACGCAGCACCCCGTTTGTAATCAGTCCCCGTGTTCGCTCCGGGACTGATTACGGTCGACCGCAGGGCCGGCGGCGTGTGACGTCATGCCTCCACCCCCGTGTGACATCAAGCTCCGCCCCTCAATGCAAGCCTATGGGAGGGGGCGTGATACCTGTCAGTAGTAGTAAGCACAGTCCTGTAGTTAATAGTGGGAAGCAGTTTGGGAAGCACAGTTCTGCTGTTAGTGATAGCACACACTTAACCCACCTCAGTTCTGTAGGCAATCATACAAAGCACCTTAAGCATTCAGATAAATTTACCACAGTCCTGCAGTTAGCACATAGGTGGATTTGTCACAGTTCTACAGTAAGGGATAGTAAGCATTTGGCCCTTCAATCGGTTTAGTTTAACAATACTGCACAGATGAGCACTTAACACAAGGATAGATTTCTATTTAGCACTCTTTACCACCATTATGCAGTTAGTTGTTAGTATTAGCAGTGGAGAAAAAAAAAGGCCTGGTTGGAGCAACACAGTTCTATCACCCATCTGACAGCCTGTAGTCCGATCCTTTCCTCCACGCTGTAAGCATTCAGATAAATTTACCACAGTCCTGCAGTTAGCACATAAGTGGATTGGTCACATCTCTGCAGTTAGTTCGCCTCACTTCTGTAGGTACTGTCAGAAGAAGTAAGCACAGTCCTGTAGTTAATAGAGGGAAGCAGTTTGGGAAGCACAGTTCTGCTGTTAGTGATAGCACACACTTAACCCACCTCAGTTCTGTAGGCAATCATACAAAGCACCTCAAGCATTCAGATAAATTCACCACAGTCCTGCAGTTACCACATAGGTGGCTTTGTCACAGCTTTGCAGTTAGGGACAGCAAGCATTCAGCCCTTCAATAGGCTTGGCAATAGGCAATCAGCATGCAGACAGATCTATCACATCTCTGCCGTTACCAATGGCAACCGCGAATAGGTTTTGACCGGGGACTCAAAACATGATCCCAGACCATCTCAGCTTCCCGAGCGGCGAACGGCATGGCTCAGCAGCAAGCAGCAAGCATCAACAGCAGGTACCACACTGCAAACGATCCTCAGCACAGGTCAGCCTTCCTCCATTCAATCTCGGCCTCAGCAACAAGGCTGGGGCCCTAGCACAGGGCTTACACTAGATCTCAGCCATGAGGATTCAGGATCAGGAGGAGGAACTAGCTCTCACTTCCTCCCATCATGCTTTTCCCCCTTATTGCCTATGTTTTAGACAGGATTGATAAATCTTCCCTATTACATCTTTATAGGACAGCTCACAGAAGCTGCCATGTTTTTACATCACTTTTTAAGGCTTTTTCTTACTATGATTATGAAATCCAGAGTCCCTGGCAATAAAGCAAGGAATACATTTTTATCTAGAAAATTGGCTCAATGATCTCCTGATTATAATGTGCCAAGATACAAGGATAAGTGCACTGTAAACCTCCTTAATCCATGTTCTGCATTTGATACTGCAGAGTCCATGGTATATTAATAGACACCTAAATCTAATGTTGTAAACCACACAGTACTGTACTTAGTACAGTATATACATTATATTTATTGTATCTATCATGTTTGTAGAACTTCTGAAGCCATTTTAGTATTTTCAACTCCAAAACAAGGTGTAAGATGTGTGAGAGAGAGAGAGAGAGAGAGAGAGAGAGAGAGAGAGAGAGAGAGAGAGAGAGAGAGAGAGAGAGTAAGAGAGAGAGAGAGATCTGCAGATATGGTCATTCCATGTTTTAAAGTTAATAAGAAAAAGAAAACAGCAATAAGAAAATACAGGATTTCTTATGTAGATTTCCTAAAGCTACCATTCTACTGGGTGTACTCCGTGGGATCATTTATTAAACATACCCTAACATATTTTATGAGAAATTTTATGAGAAATTGGATATGTGTTCAATGTTTTTTCTGCATGAAGCCAACCTAAGAGTAAGGCTGGGTTCACACATAGTATTTTGGTCAGTAATTGGTCAATATTTCTATCCAAAACCAGAAGTGGGTCAAAAACATAGAAAAGAGTACAAATCTTTCTATTATAGCTTTTCTCTGTGTCAGTTCGTCTCCTGGTTTTGGCCATTATTTAACTATAAATGCATCCTAATAACACGCTTACAGTTAAATGTGGTACTTGGTAAGTTTGTTAGAGTGAAGAGCTATTGGCTTCTCACCCTGTCAATCCCACTTGGGCCTGCTGGCATTAAGCCGGCAGTCAAAAGATGCCAAATATCTCTTCCTCCACAGAGTGAAGAAGTCAGGGTCAGACTGGGATACTGAAAGTGCCCACCAGGACTTGTTGGGACTTGTAGCCCACCAGGCTGCAGGAAGTGGGGTCAGTGAAGGGCTAGGAAAGGAGAAGCAGCAGCTCCAGAGCTCACTCAGAGCCCGGCAACAGAGAGAGCACCTAACTGCAGGTGGGAGGGCAACACAGAGCTAGGGGCCTATTACTGGGGGGGCAGGAGGGGAGAACTTTTTCTCTGTGTCAGTTCCACTCCTGGTTTTGGCTACAAAAACTGATCAAATACTGACAAAAAAACTATGTTTGAGCCAAGCTTATTGTGTTTAGGTTCTTGAATTGGTTTCAGGCACAAAAACAGTATGAACCCTAAGCATTTTTATTTATTTATGAAAAAAAGGCATAGGGTTCCCCGTATTTTTATTCTCAGCCAGATACCAACCAAGCAGCAACAGTGAGGACCATTGTTGCTTGCCCTCCCCAGCATAAATAACACCAGCCTGTTACCGCCTAGGCCCAGGACTGTTGGTACCGGCTCTTCCCGGCACCCCTGTGGCGGAGGGTACTGGGGTAATAATTGGGGGTTAGCGCTAGCTGTTTTTGGGGCTAACGCTAAGCCACGGCTTAGTAATGGATTCCGTCAATAAGATGACCTCCACTACCAAGCCTGAAAATTCAATATTTGTTCAATATTTATTTTAAAAAGCACCCCCCCACAGCCCTTGTTAGCCATTTTATTAAAATAAATAAAATCTAGTTCATTGCCATAATCCACCGCATACACGGATCTGAAACGAGAAGAAAAAAAGAATAAAAAAATTGCTTAGTACATTTCTGGCGCTCTCCACTGGGGAGAGCGCCCATAATGCAATGTCTTCCCAAACAGAGAGCCTCCAATTGTTGCAAAACTCCAACTCCCAGCATGGTCAGACAGCATTTGCCATATTTGGAGTCGGGAAGGAATTTTTACCTCTAGTATGAGTTTTTTTTTGCCTTCCTCTGGATCAACTCAGTAGGGACTCATTAGGGTTATTGGTCGACTTGATGGACTCTGGTCTTTTTTTTAACCTTATGAACTATGTTACTATGTCTGGGCATGCTGGGAGTTGTTGTTTACCAACAGCTGGAGTCTCCCTGTCTGGGAAAACACTGCCTGAAGGGTCTGTTTACATTATACAAAACGTACAATGTGAACAGAGCCTCATACTGGCCACTCTGCCTCCAATCCGTAGCTCCACCCCTAATGACATCATCACTAGGGGCGGAGCTACACTGACCCAGCCGGGACTGAAGAGAGGGAGTAATCGGACTTCGTCTTCTGTATACACTATATACAGCTATCTATAGATAGCTGTATATTCTGTATGCCACCCAAAGGGTTAACCTACACTGTCCAGCAGTGTAAGTTAATTATTTCCTTGCTGGGCTGGCGAATAGTGCACAGCTCAGCAAGGGGTTAAGTGAGCCGGCAATGTGTATACTGTATACACATTGCAGGCTCACTATAATTTCTCGCTGGGCAGTAGATATAAAAAGTAGAAGTGACACCGTGGGCGATCTGTCTATTAGTACAGGTACTACTACTCCCATCATTGAACAGTCTTTTGAATGCTGGGAGTAGTAGTACTACATAAAAAATGTAATTAAAAAAGAAAAAAAGTTAAAAACACACACACTTTGTTCAACACATTATTAAAATATGTTACTAATAAAAAGTTTAATACAATTTTTACATTACTACTGTATCTTTTTTTTATGGTAAATTTTAATAAAAATGGTATCTCCATCCCTTTTTTGGATCCAAAAAAGAATAAAAACTGCGTGCAAAAACACCAAAGTTAAAACCCACATGGTGTGTTTCTTTCTTGGTTTTTGAAAAACTGCCAAGGAGCCAAAAATAGCTGAAAAACACCAAAAGGATAAAAAAAAAATGTCAAACTGAAAAATGCCAAGTGGATCTGGCATTTTGCACTTCCCTATTGACTTGCAGCTAACATCTGGCCACAGCGTTTTTTCACAAAAAAAAGCCATGCAGCAGAATGGGCGTTTTTATTGGCAAATTGCCTAAAAAAACACAAAAAATAACAAAGTGGAAACCTAGCCTTTGACAGTACTTTTATATTCACTATAAGGCCTTTACTGGATCAGTCCAAAGTAGCCAAAATCCTCCCACAACACAAAAACACAAATATACAAAATGTATAACAATAGGGAACCTACAACATAGAGGGAGAAGATAGTGTAGATAGAGAGGGGGGACTTAATAATGTACCCGGGGGTGGAGCAGAGGGAGGGGTTAGAATAGTTAATAAGGATAGGCGTCATAGGAAAAAAAAACATACACCATTGAATTGCATGTTGACTAATGCCAGAAGTCTGACCAATAAAACTGACAAACTTGAGTAGAAAATTTCTGAGGAGGTTTATGACATAGTGGTTATCACAGAGACTTCGCTGTGACTGGGCAGTCAACATACAGGGTTATAGTATATTCAGGAAGGCCGTACTGCGGGAGGAAATTTGGGAGGGAAACGATAATGTGGAGTCATTATGGGTAGAAATATATGCACATAAGAATAAAAAAATTCTGATAGGGGTTTGCTATAAGCCACCAAACATAATGGAAGAGGAAGAAGATCAATTATTGAGGAAAATAAACAAGGCAGAAAATCAAAATGATGTGATAATAATGGGGGACTTTAACTATCCTGATATAAACTGGAAGACTGAGTCCTGTGAATCTCATAAAGGAAACAGGTTTCTGACTATAGCTAAAGAAAATTATCTATCCCAAATGGTGCAGGGCCCGACCAGAGGGGGCGCCCTACTAGACTTAAAGGGGTTATCCAGGAAAAACTTTTTTTTTATATATATCAACTGGCTCCAGAAAGTTAAACAGATTTGTAAATTACTTCTATTAAAAAATCTTAATCCTTTCAGTACTTATGAGCTTCTGAAGTTTAGGTTGTTCTTCACTGTCTAAGTAATCTCTGATGACACGTGTCTCGGGAACCGCCCAGTTTAGAAGAGGTTTGCTATGGGAATTTGCTTCTAAACTGGGCAGTTCTCGAGACATGTGTCATCAGAGATTACTTAGACAGAAAAGAACAACCTTAACTTCCGAAGCTCATAAGTACTGAAAGGATTAAGATTTTTTAATAGAAGTAATTTACAAATCTGTTTAACTTTCTGGAGCCAGTTGATATATATAAAAAAGTTTTTTCCTGGAATACCCCTTTAATATTAACCAACAGACCTGACAGAGTAACTAATGTACAAGTAGAAGGACACCTAGGAAATAGTGATCATAATATAATACATTATAAATTGTTCTTCAATAAGGGAATCTCTCGAGGGGCTACAAAAACAATGAACTTTAGGAAGGCAAACTTTGATCAACTCAGAGAAGCCCTAAACAATATAAAATGGGATAATGTCCTCAAAAACATGAATACTGACACTAAATAGGAGTCTTTTAAAAAATATCTTAAATTCTCACTGTAAGATGTATATACCTTATAGGAATAAAATGGTCAGAAATAAAAGAAAACCAATATGGATGAATAAGAATGTTAAGGGGCAATAAATGACAAAAATAAAGTATTTAAACTACTAAAACAGGACGGCAGTGAAGAAGCATTGAAAAGCTATAGAGAAAAATGTAAAATATGTAAAAATCTGATAAAAGCCGCAAAAATAGAGACAAAAAGACTCATTGCCAAAGAGAGTAAAACTAACCCCAAAATGTTGTTTAACTATATAAATATCAAAAAGGTCAAAAATGAAAGTATTGGCCCTTTAAAAAATGATGTGGCAGAAATTATAAACGGGGATCAGGAAAAAGCTAATATATTAAACAAATTCTTCTCCACTGTATTCACCGAGCAAAATGAAATGCCAGGTGAAATACAGCGAGATAAGGTAAACTCCCCAGTACAGGTCACCTGTCTAACCCAGGCAGAAGTACAGTGCCGCCTACAAAAAATCAAAATAGACAAATCGCCAGGTTCAGATGGCATTCACCCCCGTGTTCTAAAGAAATTAAGTAATGTAATAGACAGACCCCTATTTTTAATATTCAGTTACTCTATAGTGACAGGGAAGGTTCCCCAAGACTGGCGCATGGCAAATGTTGTGACAATATTTAAAAAGGAGCCAAAAGGTGACCCAGGGAATTATAGACCTGTTAGTTTAACCTCCGTTGTATGTAAATTGTTTGAGGGCTTTCTAAGAGATGCTATTTTGGAGTATCTTGATAAAAATAAATGTATGACTCCATATCAGCATGGCTTTATGAGGGATCGGTCCTGTCAAACTAACCTGATCAGCTTTTATGAGGAGGTGAGCTCCAGACTGGACAAGGGGCAATTGTTGGATGTCGTATATCTGGATTTTTCCAAAGCATTTGATACGGTTCCACATAAAAGGTTGGTGCATAAAATGAGAAGGATTGGGCTGGGGGAGAATGTGTGTAAGTGGGTAAGTAACTGGCTCAGTGATAGGAAACAGTGGGTGGTTATTAATGGTACTTATTCTGTTTGGGTGAATGCTACTAGTGGGGTACCACAGGGGTCAGTCTTGGGTCCTGTCCTATTTAATATATTCATTAATGACCTTGTAGAGGGGTTGAATAGTAAATTAGCAATCTTTGCAGATGAAACTAAACTCTGTAAAGCGATAAACACAATAGAGGACAGTGCACATTTACAAAATGAATCTGGATAGGTTGGAGGTTTGGGCTGAGAAGTTGTTCAACACTGATAAATGTAAGGTAATGCACATGGGGAAGAAAAATCTGGTCTGGGATTATGTGTTAAATTGCAGAACACTTGGGACGACTGACATGGAAGTGACCAGTGTCGGGCAGCTGTTGCCAAGGCAAATAAAATCATGGGGTGCATCAATAGGGGCATAGATGCCCATGACAGGGAAATAATTCTACCGCTGTACAAATCACTAGTCAGACCACACATAGAATACTGTGTACAGTACTGGGCACCAGTGTACAAGAAAGATATAGGGGAGCTGGAGATGGTTCAAAGATGGGAAACCAGGGTAATACGGGGAATAGGAGGACTACAGTACCCAGATACATTATCAGAATTAAGGTTATTTAGTTTAGAAAAAAGAAGACTTAGGGGAGACCTAATAATTATGTATAAATGTATCAGGGGACCGTACAGAGATCTCTCTCATGATCTATTTATACCCAGGGCTGTATCTATAACAAGGGGGGCATCCTCTACGTCTAGAGGAAAGAAGGTTTCTACTCCAGCACAGACGGGAGTTCTTTACTGTAAGAGCAGTGAGACTGTGGAATTCTCTGCCTGAGGAGGTGGCCATGGTGAACTCTTTAAAAGAGTTCAAAAAGTGGTCTGGATGCATTTTTGGAGAATAATAACATTGCTGGTTATGTATACTAGATTTATAGGGACAGAACATTGATCCAGGGATTTATTCTGACTGCCATATTTGGAGTCAGGAAGGAATTTTTACCTCTAGTATGAGTTTTTTTTTTGCCTTCCTCTGGATCAACTCAACTCAGTAGGGACTCTGTAGGGTTATAGGTTGAACTTGATGGACTCTGATCTTTTTTCAACCATATGAACTATGTTACTATAAAGAAGCATGATACTTTGTTACATTAATCTAAATTAAAAGTCCAAACAGTTAGGCATTCACACAGACAAGTGCAAAGTGGTCTTCATAATACCATACAATCATATGTATACACTAAAATCATGTGTAGCATGAGCCTGCATTGACTAAGAGTAATAAAATGTATCAATGAGAATAAATTAGAATAAACACTTAAACACAAAGGAAAAACTGCTGCTACCAGAGGAAAGTGCATAAAAGACAAACTAACACTATACATAACAGACCTCACAGCCCATTTTCCCCACGCCACATGAAACACATAAACAGTAATAAAGTAAAAAAATCTTATTTATACATTATGGCAGCCACAAGCAGTGTATAAGGTGGCCCAGACCTACATGGTTTGCCTGTAATCCTGGCAACACTGTGTGGCCATTGCCCACCACATGCATGCATGGCTTCATCCACATTTTGCAGCCACAATATTAGAACATACCCTCAATCTGTTTTCCTCCCTAAAAATTATTGAATTGATATGAAAAAACAAAATCAATAAAAGTAAGGAACTAATTGAATAATATTAATGATGCAAACTGTAAATTATATCTTTTGAAAAAAAAAAAAAAAAAAAAGACCGAAAGGTCTCCATGTGTATTCTTGTCCATTAATGGACATTATGTAATAATAAACCAGGCCTTTCGATGGTCACAAGATAAAAAAAAAAAAATACTCAAGAATTAAAAGCCCTAAATGACCCAGAAAATATCATTTTATTTTTAGATTGCACTTTCTAAATGATTCTACATATTTTACATAGTGGGACAGAACATATTAGAATGCAGCACCAGAGAAGACTGTTGTGTTCCCATGTTCTGTGATGTGTAGAGCACAGTCCTGTCTAGAGCCTAAAGCGTCTTGTCTTTCCTGCACATAATTAATGTATTTGCTTTCATTGATACAGTATTTAGGAGGTTTTATTTACTTCCAGGAATCCACTTGACCTCAGCAGCTTGATGCTTCCATGACTCCCATTTGCTTTCCAAGGAGCCATGTGCAGGATAGTACCTTCCATTATACATTTTCTCATGCATGGGGCAGCGTGAAGAAAGCAAAGAAACCCATTCATCTTAATGAGGAATTTTGATAATGTGCCTTGTCTCCTCATGGTTAAAGTTTCAGACAGACTTCTTGCCCAGAGGTTGTGTGTTACATAAAGATCTGTTACCACTGGACAGTTTCCAGGCACTTAGGACACTTAGCTTGAGCATGAGCAATAACATTTGCCTGGAAGAAGGAATATAATTCAGAAGTTAAAATTGTACATTGTTCAAGATAGTGTTGTCACTATGTTTTAAGGTCATGTGATATATGTAATTAAAAGCGCATTGAGCAATGCCAGTCAATATATTTTAATAAATGGGTCCTCCAATGAAAAACAACTTTTCATTCATCCACAGGATAGGGGATAAGTGTGTGACCACTGGGACCCCTGCAATCTCCAACATGGGGCCCTGACTCTCAGACCGACCTCATGAAATTTCCATGGGGGTGCCAAAGATACCCGAGTACAGCACTTGGGCATCTATGCTCTCCCATAGAAATGCAGGGAGAACATGTCGTCTGCGACACATTGTCTGTTTATCGTCTGATAAATGATCTTCAATATGCAGATTCCTATTAATTGAGCACAAGCTCAGATCTTGCAAACCATAAGGAATTAATACACAATTGGAAAGTTGTGTTACTCCTAGAAGCAGTCCATACTGTTTTACACTAACTCAACAATCACATTTTTCTTCAAATAACCCTCAATTTAATTTAATGTCAACTAAAAAAATGGCTATCTTGGCTCAGGCAGTGCAACAGACCTGTCATATCTATCTGCAAGCTATGATGTTTGTAAGTTACATAAACCTTTCTTGGGCCTCAGTATGCAGACCACAAGGAACAAAATACCTTTTTCTCAAGATAGGTGCACATCTCAGAGGTGGGACCTGCATCTCTCAGACATTTATGATATAAAATATCCTGTGGACATGCCATAAATGTTGAAGATGGTAATACTCCTTTAGGGCTCGTTCACACAAACGGATTTAATTTCAATTCACATAGGAGATAGTGCGGCACTGCGTGAGTGTGCTGGATTAGGAATGGCAGGTGGGAGTTGGTGTAGCTGTAATGCCTCAGGTGGTGCTCAGATAATACAAGCAAAGTTCATGGTATCCGTGAAGAGAAATGAAAATATCGGCACTCACCAATGTGGCTGCAGGGTCTTCTTTATTGAGACATACTCACATGCGGGGTACAGAAGAGTGGGGGGACAAGTGGTGGCGACCGAGCTCTAGTTTCGCACACTTGGTGTGCTTCGTCCGGATTTAATTTCAAACTTGCAGCGGGTTTCCTGCTGTGAGTTTGAAAGGGGCGGGCTCTCTGCAGCAGATTTTCAGCAGTAGAATCTCTATTTACTTCCATTCAACACTATTTATGACATTCCTGTGATTGCTAACACTGTTCAGTGCTATGCATAGGCATAGGACTTATCAGTATCAACTGCAGTCTACTTGTAAGGTCTGCTGGAAACAGACCGTAGAATAAGATAGCTTCAGAAGGCAGGTGAGGAGACCTCTGGATGCCACCTTGACTCATCAGACCCTCCCCTGTGATTGTGCCGCAGGTAGTACGATGAGTCTGACTAAGCCCCAATAGTATTGATCATGGCATTTGAAATTTAATTTCAAACTTGCAGCGGGTTTCCTGCTGTGAGTTTGAAAGGGGCGGGCTCTCTGCAGCAGATTTTCAGCAGTAGAATCTCTATTTACTTCCATTCAACACTATTTATGACATTCCTGTGATTGCTAACACTGTTCAGTGCTATGCATAGGCATAGGACTTATCAGTATCAACTGCAGTCTACTTGTAAGGTCTGCTGGAAACAGACCGTAGAATAAGATAGCTTCAGAAGGCAGGTGAGGAGACCTCTGGATGCCACCTTGACTCATCAGACCCTCCCCTGTGATTGTGCCGCAGGTAGTCCGATGAGTCTGACTAAGCCCCAATAGTATTGATCATGGCATTTGAAATGTACATGGAAGGCATCAGCATGATTGCCCATGTTCACCATTACTGGCGGGTCCCTTGCAGCTGTGTTTATAGCCATAGCTTTAAGTGCACCTGTCGTCAACAAAATCTTTTTATATAATGTAAATAATACCATTATATGTATATTTGTAATATACATTGGTTAAAAAGATTTGCATATTTTTGTCCCTGCAACTATTGCCTGTGTGTCTCTATACAGTATACAGTGCACAGAGCCCTGCTTGTCCACCCTCACTTCCTAAGAAAAAGCAGGATAGTGTGCAATGAGGCTCTTTAACATGCTCCTGTCTCATACATCAGGATCATTGACTAGCCAGGAGTCTGCACAGATCCCTGCTTGTCCTACCCTCACTTCCTATTTTTGGACTCATCATAGAGAAACACAGACAATGGCTGCAGGGACAGCATTTTTTCACAATATATACCCAATTTTTAACCAATGTATATTACAAATATACATATAATGGTATTATCTACATTATATAAAAAGTTTTTGTTGATGACAGGTACCCTTAAATCCCTTGGGGACCAAGCCCATTTTGACCCTAAGGACCAGAGCATTTTTTGCAATTCTGACCACTGTCACTTTAAGCATTAATAACTCTGGAATGCTTGTACTCATGAATTTGATTCAGAGATAGTTTTTTCGGGACATATTCTACTTTATGTAAGTGTGTAAATTTTCGTCGATACAGTTCTTGGGGAAAAATTCCAAAATTTCATAAATTAGAAAATGTAGCTTTTTTATAGCTTTAAAGCTCTCTGCTTGTAAGGAAAATAGACATACCAAATAAATTATATATTGATTCACATATACAATATGTCTACTTTATGTTTGCATCATAAAGTTGACATGCTTTTACTTTTTGAAGACATCAGAGGGCTTCAAAGCTCCGCAGCATTTTTCCAATTTTTCAAGTAAATTTCAAAATCGGAATTTTTCAGGGACCAGTTCAGTTTTGAAGTGAATTTGAGGGTCTTTATGTTAGAAATAAAGGCTTTTAGTTATCATTCTGATTCCGAGATTGTTTTTTCTTGACATATTCTATTTTAACACAGTGGTAACATTTTGTGGTAACTTGCATCCTTTTTTGGTGAAAAATCCCAAAATTTGATGAAAAATTTGAAAATTTTGCATTTTTCTAACTTTGAAGCTCTCTGCTTGTAAGGAAAATGGATATTCCAAATATTTTTTTTTTATTCACATTTGCAATATGTCTACTTTATGTTTTACTTTTGGAAGACACCAGAGGGCTTCAAAGTTCAGCAGCAATTTTCATATTTTTAACAAAATTTTGAAACTCGCTTTTTTTCAGGGACCAGTTCAGGTTTGAAGTGGATTTGAAGGGTTTTCATATTAGAAATACCCCACAAATTACCCCATTATAAAAACTCCACCCCCCAAAGTATTCAAAATGACATTCAGTCAGCATTTTAACCCTTTAGGTGTTTCACAGGAATAGCAGCAAAGTGAAGGAGAAAATTCACAATCTTCATTTTTTACACTCGCATGTTCTTGTAGACCCAACTTTTGAATTTTTACAAGGGGTAAAAGGAGAAAATGTATACTTATATTTGTAGCCCAATTTCTCTCGAGTAAGGACATACCTCATATGTCTATGTAAAGTGTTCGGCGGGCGCAGTAGAGGGCTCAGAAGCGAAGGAGCGACAAGGGGATTTTGGAGAGTACGTTTTTCTGAAATGGTTTTTGGGGGGGCATGTTGCATTTAGGAAGCCCCTATCGTGCCAGAACAACAAAAAAAAAAAAAACACATAGCATACCATTTTGGAAACTAGACCCCTTGAGGAACGTAACAAGGAATAAAGTGAGCCTTAATACCCCACAGGTGTTTCACGACTTTTGCATATGTAAAAAAAATAAATAAATAAATTTCACAAAAATGTGTTTCCCCCCAAATTTCACATTTTTGCAAGGGTTAGTAGCAGAAAATACCCCACAAAATTTGTAACCCCATCTCTTCTGAGTATGGAGGTACCCCATAAGTTGGCCTGAAGTGCACTATGGGCGAACTACAATGCTCAGAAGAGAAGGAGTCCTATTTGGCTTTTTGAGACCAAATTTTGCTCGGGGGGCATGTCGCATTTAGGAAGCCCCTATGGTGCCTGGACAGCAAAAAAAAAACACATGGCATAACATTTTGGAAAATAGACCCCTCGGTGAACGTAACAAGGGGTTAAGTGAACCTTTATACCCCACTGGTGTTTCACGACTTTTGCATATGTAAAACATTTTTTTTTTACCTAAAATGCTTGTTTTCCCAAAAAAATTACATTTTTAAAAAGGGTAAATGCAGAAAATACCCCACAAAATTTGTAACACAATTTCTCCCGAGTACGGCGATACCCCATATGTGACCCTAAACTGTTGCCTTGAAATACGACAGGGCTCCAAAGTGAGAGTGCCATGACCATTTGAGGCCTAAATTAGGGATTGCGTAGGGGTGGACATAGGGGTATTCTACGCCAGTGATTCCCAAACAGGGTGCCTCCAGCTGTTGTAAAACTCCCAGCATGCTTGGACAGTCAACGGCTGTCGGGCAATACTGGGAGTAGTTGTTTTGCAACAGCTGGAGGCTCCGTTTTGGAAATAGTGGCGTACCAGACGTTTTTCATTTTTATTGAGGAGGGGAGGGGGGCTGTGTAGGGGTATGTGTACATGTAGTGTTTTTAACTTTTTATTTTATTTTGTGGTAGTGTAGTGTTTTTAGGGTACAGTCGCATGGGCGGGGGTTCACAGTAGTTTCTCACTGGCAGTTTGAGCTGCGGCAGAAAATTTGCCGCAGCTCAAACTTGCAGCCGGATACTTACTGTAAACCTCCGCCCATGTGAGTGTACCCTGTACATTCACATTGGGGGGGGGGGGTACATCCAGCTGTTGCAAAACTACAACTCCCAGCATGCATTGACAGACTGTACATGCTGAGAGTTTTAGTTTTGCAACAGCTGTAGGCACACTGGTTATGTATCACTGAGTTTGTGACCTTACTCAGTGTTTCACAACCAGTGTGCCTCCAGCTGTTGCAAAACTACAACTCCCAGCATATACGGTGCATGCTGGGAGTTGTAGTTTGCAACAGCTGGAGGCACACCGGTCGTGAAACACTGAGTTAGGTAAAAAAAAAACTCCGAGTTTCACAACCAGTGTGCCTTCAGCTGTTGCAAAACCACAACTCTCACAGTCACCGACAGCCAATGGGCATGCTGGGAGTTGTAGTTATGCAACCAGCAGATGCACCACTACAACTCCCAGCATGCACTTTAGCTGTTTGTGCAAGCTGGGAGTTGTAGTTATACAACAGCTGAAGGTACACTTTTCCATAGAAAAAATGTGCCTCCAGCTGTTGCAAAACTATATGTCCCAGCATGCCCATAAGGGAATGCTGGGAGTTGTGGTGGTCTGCCTCCTGCTGTTGCATAATTACAGCTCCCAGCATGCCCTTTTTGCATGCTGGGAGCTGTTGCTAAGCAACAGCAGGAGGCTGTCACTCACCTCCTGCTGCTGCTCCGCTGCAGGTCAGTCCCTCACCGCGACCGTCGCTCCTGGGGCCCCGATCCCAACAGGGACGCCGGGGATCGGGGTCCCCAGGACTTGGGGTCTTCTTCCGGCACCCGCTCACGTCCTCCGGAAGAGGGGTGGATCGGGTTGCGGGAGTGACACCCGCAGCAGGTGCCCTGATTGGTCGGCCGGTAAACCGGCCGATGAATCAGGGCGATCGTGAGGTGGCACCAGTGCCACCTCACCCCTGCAGGCTATGGCTGTTCGGGGCCGTCCTGAAGAGGTTAAAGATTATAGAGGGCACTATGAGAGTTTTCTGGAATTTATTGAAGCTGGTCTTCCCGTGAAGAAGAATTTGGGGCATGTCTCACTGATAGGGTAATTTAGAAAAATTTGGAATAATGTTAAAAAGAGATGTAAAATAGAGGGAAGTTTAAGGAATACGGTGTTATGGGATAATATAGATTTTGTACATTTCCAAAGAGTAGGGAGTGATTTTTGGAAAGGCAAAGGGGTTAAATATGTCGCACAGATCTTTCAGGATGGAGAGATAAAAAAATCTGAAACCCTACAAAATGAGTTTGGATTGCGGAATGAACATAAACTTTGGTATATTCAATTGTGTGAAGCAGATAGATACACTGATAATGAGAAATTTAAGATATGCACACATACGGTGATAGATTATATAGGAAGAGGGAAGTTAAAATATATAGACAGACCATGCATGCTGGGAGTTGTAGTTATGCAACAGCTGGAGGCACACTGGTTGGGATTGAGAAACACTGAGTTAGGTATCAGACTACCGCAGTGTTTCCGCACCACTGTCTGTTTCCTAACTCAGTGTTTCCCAGCCCATGTGCCTCCAGCTGTTGCAAAACTACAACTCCCAGCATGCAGAGACTGTCCAAGCATGCTGGGAGTTGCAGTTCAGCAACATCTGAAGGGCCAGATGTTACAGAACTACAACTCTCGGCATGCCTGGACAGTCTGGGCATGCTGAGAGTTGTAGTTTTGCAACATCTGGAAGGACAGTGGTCTGGCATGTTGGGAGTTGTAGTTTTGAAACTCCTAGATACAGCAGTGAAGATCACTTTACGGCGCTCTTCACAGCTGTATCTGGGAAACCGCAGCCGCCTCCACTTGCCTGCGCTTCCTGTCAGCCGCCGGTCCCTGGTCCTCGGTCGCAGGTAACCGCGCTGGCGATCCCCGCAACAACCCCCGCACATCGTCGCCATCTTTCGACACTTTACCCTGACATCCAGGGGAGGGCAGAACGGGGGAAATGAACATCCCCTCTCTCCCCCTCCCCCCCCCCCCCTGCCCTGCGATTCGCCGATTGGCCACAATCGCAGGGGATAGGAGGAGGTGGCACCCCTGCCACATCGCTCCTATCCTTAATAATGATCAGGTTTTGTAGATAAATATATTTTATTATATTTAATGTGATGTTTATACATGTCCATAGTCATGTTTCATTATTCCTGGACTCACAGGGAATCATTTACTAAGCTGAAACCGACCAGTTTTTGTCTGGTTATTTTGGCGCAGAATGTCTGCGACATGTCTGCGCCAGTGTGTGCCTGGAAAATACGACAAACCCGACATTGCACTGTGAAAAGCCGAAAAAGGGACGTGGTCTGTCGCAAAGGGGGCGAGGCTGGCCCAAAAAGGGGCGTGGTTTCACAGCCCGACCAATTTACTATTGAATTCACAGAAAATCCTGTGGATAAATGCTGGAAATATCCACCTAGAAAAAGCTGGTCAGAAAATAATCTCAACCTTTCCCAATATCAAATAGAGAGGAATCCTACAAGTCTGAAACAACATTTCCCACTAGTAAAAACCGGAATCTTTGAGTGAATGAGGCCCACAATGTTTCCTTTTCTTCGTCGTTTGGTATGTAAGGAGTTAATGTAATGGCATAGATATTTTTAACCTGTCCTGTCACATGACTCCAATTTAAGAAAACAAATCTATATTTCTGTTTTTTGTATCAATAAGGGTTGTATACACCTGCCATGGGTGGCTCTGGGATGCAACACTTGTATTGTTGATGTTTATGGAATAAAGATTACATTGTTACATACCGTATTTTTCGCCGTATAAGACGCACTTTTTCTTCCCCAAAACTGGGGGGAAAAAGTCGGTGCGTCTTATACGGCGAATACACCCCTATCGCGGCGGTCCCTGCGGCCATCAACGGCCGGGACCCGTGGCTAATACAGGACATCACCGATCACGGTGATGCCCTGTATTAACCCTTCAGATGCGGCGATCAAAGCTGACCGCCGCGTCTGAAGGGAAAGTGACACTAACCCGGCTGTTCAGTCGGGCTGTTCGGGACCGCCGCAATTTCACCGCAGCGGTCCAGAACAGCCCGACTGAATAGCCGGGTTAGTGCTTACAGGACACCGGGGGGGACCTTACCTGCCTCCTCGGTGTCTTCTCCGTTCAGGGATCCCCTGTATGGCCGGCGCTCTCCTTCCTCGTCATCACGTCGTCGCGTACGTGCGTCGGCGTGCGTAACGACGTGATGGCGGCGACGGAGAGCGAGGATACCCGGCCGGCAGCAGAGACGTTCCGGAGCGGCGGGGACACGGCAACAGCAATGGAGCGACATCCAGGGCAACGGTGACGGGTCCGGAGCGGCGGGGACACGTGAGTATTACCTCCTATGCAGTGGTCTTCAATCTGCGGACCTCCAGATGTTGCAAAACTACAACTCCCAGCATGCCCGGACAGCCAACGGCTGTCCGGGCATGCTGGGAGTTGTACTTTTGCAACATCTGGAGGTCCGCAGGTTGAAGACCACTATTGGGTTCAAAATCTTAATTTTTTTAGATTTTGACCCTAAAAATTGGGTGCGTCTTATACGCCTGAGCGTCCTATAGGACGAAAAATACGGTACTTTGTAAGGGAAAATTCCTTCCTGGCTCCAATATGGCAATCAAAATAAGTCACTGGACAAATGTTCTATCCCTATAAGTCTAATATCCATAACCTGTAATAAAATATTTTTCCAGAAAAACATCCAGATCCCCCCTTAAACTTGTTTAGTGAGTCAGACATCCCAACATCATGTGGTAGAGAGTTCCATAGTCTCACTGCTCTTATACTAAATCATCTCTGCCTGTGATGATAGTGAAGCCATCTTTCCTCTAGACATAGAGGATGCCTCCTTGTCATGGTTCCTGGCCTAGGTATAAATAGATCACATAAAAAAATCTCTAAACTGTCCATTTGTATATTTGTACATTCTGATCTAATCCCACCTAAGACATCTTTTTTCTAAACAAAATAACTCCAAACTCGATAACCTGTCTTGGTACTGTAATCCTTCCATACCAACATTATTTGTTGCCCTCTTCTGCACCATCTACAGTTCTACAATACTAGTGTTGGGCGCAAATATTTGCATTTCGCGAATATCACAAATTGACAAATTTACGAATATTGTGAATATATTCGCTATATATTCGCAATTACATATGTGCATATTTGCGATATTCCTTCTTTTAACTTGTGGGCCAATTAGAATGATGCAAATACACTTGTCAGAGGTTATCAACAACATCCCTAGCAACCAATAGTAAAGTTGCCCACCCCCTCACTGTTTTCTTCCTCAAATACGCGAATATGAGAATATGCGAATATAACGAATACGCAAAATTCTAATATTCGTCTATATATTCGCAAAATATAGCAAATTCGAATATGGCCAATGCTGCTCATCACTACACAATACTTCATATGCCTCTCTTGATATATTCCATGACTCTTTTAGCCTTGGCAGCCGCTGCTTGGAACTGAGCACTATAGTTGAGCTTATTTTCCCCCCGGTACTCATTTACTCCATCCATCTTGCGCTGGATTTCTGTTTCTCTTGGAGTTTCTACTTTGGGTACTACTCAGCACCATCCATGCCACCGGGGAGACTACACTTGGGTGAATTTGATTACCTCTATCTGCATTTTAAAGGGGTACTCCACCCCTAGACATCTTATCCCGGGGGTCCCGCCACTGAGGACCCCCACGATCTCTCCTGCAGCACCCTGTGGGTTCCCGCCATTGGGGACCCCCGAGATCTCTCCTGCAGAACAAACATACATGTTTAAAAATGTTAGCAATTAAGTCTAGGTGTTGTGGGTAGTATTGTTATTGTTTTTGATTGTGGCGAGAACAGTGCCTACGACATTTTTTTCATGGTTAACCACTTGAGGACCCAGGTCGTACCTATACGCCCTGAGTCCACTCCTGTTCTATAACGCGGGGCACCGGCCTCTAACAACGGCTGGGACCCGTGGCTAATAGCGTGCGGCACTGATTGCGTTCAAAGTTGATCGCCGCATCTTAAGTGAAAGTAAACTTATGCCGGTTAGCTCAGGGGGCTGTTGTGAAATCGCGGCATCTCAAACAGCTGTAGAACATGAGGAGGGTCCCCTTACCTGCCTCCTGGTGTCCGATCACCAAATGACTGCTCAGTGCCTGAGATCCAGGCATGAGCAGTCAAGTGGCAGAATCATCGATCAATGGTTTCCTATAAGAAACCATTGATCAATGTAAAAGATAAGTGTGTGCAGTGTTATAGCCCCCTATGGGGCTATAACATTGCAAAAAAAAAAGTGAAAAATAAAAAGTAAATAAAGATCATTTAACCCCTTCCCTAATAAAAGTTTGAATCACCCGAGTGACTAACCCATAGCAATAAACCCCTACTCATCCTTCTTTGGATTTCATAATCATATTTTTGGTTTGATGAAACCAAACTTCAGTTTACATTTCCAATAAAATTATTTTTGAGATTTTTGAGACGGGAGAGCCGCAGCAGAGCCATGGCCCCGTGTAGAAGATCACGGGGTTCCCAGCGTTCGGAACCCCAGTGATCAAGCACTTATCCCACTATCCTGTAGATAGGGGGGGGGGGGGGCTGTGCGTTCACATGGGGGGGCAAGCCTCCAGCTGTTTCAAAACTACAACTCCCAGCATGTACTGACAGACCGTGCATGCTGGGAGTTGTACTTTTCAACAGCTGGAGGCACACTGGTTGGAAAACCTTCTGTTAGGTTCTGTTACCTAACTCGGTATTTTCCAACCAGTGTGCCTCCAGCTGTTGCAAAACTACAACTCCGCGCATTTACTGATCGCCGAAGGGCATGCTGGAAGATGTAGTTATGCAATAGCTGGAGGTACACAACTACAACTCCCAGCATGCTGAGACAGCTCTTTGCTGTTTGGGCATGCTGGGATTTGCAGTCTTGCAACATCTGGAGAGCTACAGTTTTAGAGAACACTGTAAAGTGATCTCCAAACTGTGCTCCTCCAGCTGTTGCAAAACTACAAATCCCAGCATGCCCAGACAGCAAACAGCTGCTTGGGCATGCTAGGAGTTGTAGTTTTGCAAGATCTGGAGGGATACGGTTTAGAGACCACTATATAGTGGTCTCAAACTGTAGCCCTCCAGATGTTGCCAGGCAACTCACCGGCTTCCGTCGGATCCAGCCGCACGACGTCGCCGCACGACGATCTCCGTCGCCCGCTGCCTCGGAGGCCCGCCCGGATCGGTAAGTGGATCTTTGGTGCCGGTCACCGTCGTTTCCCGGTCCTGCCCCGCCTATTGTGGGTGGGCAGAACGAGGAAAACGAAAGTTAACCCCCCCGCCCCCGATCTGCTATTGGTGGTCGCGTCTAGACCACCAATAGAAGGGATAGAAGGGGTGGCACCCCTGCCACCTCACTCCTATCCCTTCAGGGGGGATCGTGGCTGTCTTAGACAACCGCAATCCCCCTTATATTCCGGGTCGCCGGGTCACTGTGGACCCGTAATGACCCGGAATCGCGCAAATCGCAAGTGTGAATTCACTTGCGATTTGACACGATCGCCGACATGGGGGGGTCTGATGACCCCCCTGGGCGTACGCACGGGGTGCCTGCTGATAGATATCCGCAGTCACCCGGTCCGATCCCCACCCGGCGCGCAGCAGGGACCGAAATTCTCCATGACATACGCATACGTCATGGGTCCTTAAGTACCAGGGTGTCATGACGTAGGCGTACGTCAAGGGTACTTCAGGGGTTAAGAATGATGTAAATGTATTAAAGGGGTTATCCAGGAAAAAATACTTTTTTTTATATATTAACTGGCTCCAGAAAGTTAAACAGATTTGTAAATTACTTCTATAAAAAAATATTTATCCTTTCAGTGCTTATGAGCTGCTGAAGTTGAGTTGTTCTTTTCTGTCTAAGTGCTCTCTGATGACACGTGTCTTGGGATCTGTCCAGAGTTGAAGCAAATTCCCATAGCAAACCTATTCTGCTCTGTGCAGTTCCTGAGACAAGCAGAGATGTCAGCAGAGAGCACTGTTTCCAGACAGATAAGAACAACTCAACTTCAGCAGCTGATAATTATTAGAAGGATTAAGATTTTTTAATGTACAAATCTGTTTAACTTTCTGGAGCCAGTTGATCTAAAAAAATTTTTTTTTCCTGAAATACCCCTTTAATCTTGACAATCTCTGTTATTATTTGCTGATGTATGCTCATGAGTATGAACATTTGTTCCAGTCTTAACACAGTGCTCTCAGATGACACCTTTGTCTATGCATGTAACTGTCCTGTGTAGGAGTGCGACTTAAACTAGGTATAATTTGTTTTACTTTGTACATTTCATGACATGCCGAAAGCACTGTGTTGCGATTTTAGCATAACAGACAAATTTTTAAGATTTAACATACAGACGATCTTTTAATGTTAAAAATAATACGGTAACATTTTTTGTTGACAGAAAAGGGTTATTTTTTTTTCAATCCTACCTAAAAAAGGCTTAAAGGGGTTGTGCGCTGCCCTGACTTTCGGAGCTCCGCTCACAGCATCTGGAAGTTCATTACTCCGAACGCTGTGTGCGGGCTTCTGTGTTCGCGGCCGCCGGGCGTGACGCCACGCCCGAACCCTCGTGACATTTCACCCGCCCCCTCATGACGTCATGCCCGGCCCATCGTGACATCTCGCCCACCCCCTCGTGACGTCTTACCCGCCCCCTCAACGAAAGTCTATGGGAAGGGGGCGCGATCGCTGTCAAACCCCCTTTCCATAGACTTTGGTAGAGGGGGCGGGCGTGACATCACGAGGGGGCGGGCGAGACATCACGAGGGGCCGGGCGTGACGTCACGCCTGGCTGCCGCGAACACGGAAGCCCGCACACAGCGTTTGGAGCTCCAAAAGTCAGGACAGCGCACAACCCCCTTAAGGCAGTGTACCAGAAAGTGTTGCAGCCATTGTCCAAAATTATAGACCTAAAAGTCTGTAATTATTATTCACTATTCTGTGAGCATAGATAGATAACATGCATGTAAACAATACTTTTTAAATTAGTCTAAAAAAATTAAATACAAAAGGAGGATTCCCAAAATGCTTTACATAAACAAATATTAGGTAGGATTTGTGCTTGCTTTCTTCAGCACAAATAAGAACACTAAGCCTGTTCAAAATGAGTATAAATTTGTTAAACAAAGCAAACTAAAAATAATAAAGGAGATCTGTCAACAGTGTCAACAGCAATAACCTGTCTGGACCAACAGGTAGTGCAGGGGACATGGATGTCAACAGTACTTACCTTATCCAGTTCCGTGCAGGCAATCTCTGGTAATCTTCTCCGTTAGGTTAAGCTACGGGTTAGGTTAGGTTAAGCTTGGTGAATGGGGGGAGGTTTGTGATGTACCTGCTGTCGTAAGAAAACTTGGGAAAACTGCCTCTGCAGTTTTTAAGCCAAAGTCAGAAGTGGATCCATAACTGAGGAGAAGTGTAAGGCCTTCCTTAATATGTCATATTTCTTTTGAATACACTTCTGGCTTTGGCTCAAAAACTGTAGTGGCAGTTTTCCAAAAACTGCCAGAAAAAAAAGTGGAAACTTAGCCTTAGAGTTAAACACACACTTTTTGAAATTTAGTTTCAATATTTAGCTTTCTTGACCTTAGCCTTTGATTTCCTAACACCTTTACCACGTGGTCTAACTTTTGTTGGTTCTGGTATGCCTACTTCAATCTGATTGTTGTTCTTTAAATTTTCCTCCTTTACCTGTAATTCACTCTTAACATTCAAAAGAAAAATTTAACTTTCTGAGCTAATATGCATGCTTTCCAAGGAATTTTGTTCAAAACTCTTAGAGGCTGTAAGGTTGGTCAAGGCACAAGAGGGTTTAACTAGAGACAATTCTTGCTCACAGCACTCCATCACACCACTGTGGCTAAGATCTAAGGGATCTTTGTCATTACTAGGTACAATGATCTGTAATTTCTCATCTACATAAATGACCCTGGAGTTTTTGTCATCAAAAGAAGGGCTTTCATCATTGGTGTAATCATTACTACTGGTTAAGGTTTCATTTTCATTTAGATTATTTTTTGTAGTTTGAAACACTTCTACCAGATCATGAACTACCATTGCAACATCAAAAATGGAAGTATTAATTTGGGATAAATTATGGCATATGTTAGTTGTCCCATTAAAAATAGCCTCTACTAGCAACTTGTTATTTTCAATCATGTTACAGTAGAAAGACTCATTTTTACACATATATGATTTTAACAAGTCCGCGAATTGTTCCTGACTAGGATGCATGTAATTTGCAGGAGTTGTGGCTCCAGAAGCAGAACCGGTCTCAGAAAATTGTGGCATTTGCCTTCCCGAAACATCAGCAGAGTTGGCCTCTTCTTTACTGGATTCAGTGTCATCTGCAAAAGGTTGATAATAAACGTGCTCCAAAGTTAGGATGAATACCAAACATGATAAAAAAAGGGTTATTATTTGTAAATAAGCAAGGATTGTAAACTATTTGTGATGACATACATCTAACACATATCTCATTATGTAAAGTCTGTGAACTATGTTTATGTTGTGATCTTTCTTTATACTTAACAACTTAAATTTTGTTATGCACATGTTTGTTGAAATGTTATGAAAATGTTATTATGTTATTCATATGCAAAAATTTTTAATTATATTGCATTTTTTTAAGCTGTTGAAGAGGACACAGATTATTTTGGGTTATTCTGGGTATTGAAAAATAAAACCAACAGTCTACAGACATAGTGAAAGGTGGCGAAAAAGAGTAGTGTGGTAAAACATGTAACAAATAAATAAATTTTAAATAAATTAATGTATCCAGCTTGTTATTTAAAAAAAAATTGTCATTTTTATAACAGCATAACTACACATTGAAAAGCATCTATTTCTTAGATATTTTGGTCAATCACTGGTGAACTAGTTAGGCCCCTGCCACCTCCTCTCATCTAGTCCGGTTCTTTGTTCGTCAGCGACCACCCTCTGCTTGATTGATGTGCCGTGTCCTTGGTCTGCTCCCTGAACAAACGGAGCACAGCAATGACGCAGCCTGTGAATCAATCCGAGGGTGCGACGCTGCCGGCAGAAAAACGGGAGTAGGCGAGAGGAGCTCCACGCCCAGGGGAATACTTACGTCCACGGTGGTCACTAGTTTGTAAGTTCATATCCTCACCATCACTGGGGGCAGAAATGTCCCATGGGGATGTTGATGATAAAGATTTAACACTATCTAACACTTTGCAAAGTGTTAGGGTTAAATGTGCTCGTTGTTTCCCTAAAAAAGCAAAAAAGGTGTTCCCTAAATGGGCAAAAAAAAAAAAAAAAGAGGATGGATGTTAAAAGTCTAGTGCTCCCCTTGCTAGTTTAACTATAAGTTCAAGAAAAGAGGCTAAACTAACATGACGCAGGCCAAAGTTGTTTGTAAAATCAAAAAATAAGATAACATAACTCACCTTCAACACCAGCAAGGACATCATAGCGGCCGATCCCAGTGATCTGCTCTTTGTTAAATGTGTCAGCCACAATCTCCTCTGTTTGATTAAGACAGATTTTACAGGCAGGTCCTCCACCAGTTTTCTTAGCGGACTGTTCTATCTTCATTAATTTGACTTTGACTTCACCGACAATCATACCACTTTCTCTGCATTTCGTGTATGCTTCGCTTCTGCACGCCAAGTGCATTTATTTTGCAACAGATCTCACTACAGATTTTTCACTTGTTTTCTATAGGAAGCCGCTCACTCAAACGACCACAGATCATATCATACTTTGCCACAACCTAACACAACAATGAAAAAAATATTTATTATAAGAAGACAGAGTTAAGCTATAAAAACAAAAAAACTAAATCATGGACAAGAAGGATGTTCTTTCAATCATCAGATTTTCACCTATAGAAGGTTTTGCAAACCGTTACATATTGCAAAATTTTTATCAACAACATCCCTGGGGGACGCTCCTGCCCCCATGGATGGTGATGAAGTTGTGAACTAGGCTCTGCCACGACCGTAAGTAGCCCCCTGGGCCGGGAGCTCCTCTTACCAGGTTCTGTTACTTCTGACAGCCGCGATGCACCCTCGTCAAGATTGACGTGCCGCGTCATTGTTATGCAAAATGAACAGAGGGAGCAGAGCGATGATGTGGCCCGTCAATCAAGCCGAGGGTGCGTCGCTGCTGTACAAAGTAACGCCCCCGCCCAGGGGACTACTTACGGCTGCTATGGTGACTAGTTTAGAACTTCATATCTTCCCCATCCCTGGGGGCAGGATCTTCCACAAGGGATGGTGTTGAGAAATATTTGATCCTATTGAATGGTTTGCCATGCCTTATATAGGGTAACATTTGATTATTGCTTCCCTTTAAGGCTTCATGAAATGAACAACATTATCTCACATTATTTGGTTTTGTATCTGAAGGAAGGCAACAGTAGCTCTTAACTTACCTTTGTTCATGTTGCACATAAAGTAACAATGATGTAAAGCGTAGATCCATGATTCAATTAAGTAATCACTATCCTAAGGCTAGTGAATAATTTGTAACTCACAGGGGTTGACCATGAAAAATCATGTAGAGACCAAGAAATGAGACCATGAAAAATCATGTATGATGCCCATGGAATTTAGGTGAACAACGCTGGGCAAAACACGACCAGAACATAAAATGACATGCCCACTGAATATATTGATATGTCATAGACCATAGAAAGTACAATGTAGCGATTCCCTCACCCATAGAGATGTAGTAAAGGAAATGTGTCCACAGTATCAGCTGCACTAACCTGTCATACAGGCTTGTAGTACGGGTGATACTGATCAAAATGATACTTACAATATCCTGAATGGCCCAGCTGTTGTGCCGTTCTCGCTGGTTTTCATTTTGTGTAAATGAGGTCCTTGTGGCGTGGCCGGAGCTATGACCGGAGCTCAGTGAAACACACATGATCTTAACGTGATGAGCTCGTCCCAGCTCATCAATATGCAAGGCCTACCTCCCTGCTCTAGTGCAAAGTTTTAGCCATAGTGCATGCGCCGCTCCCAGAGTACACCCGAAAACGGGTTAGTTTCAGCCTCATTCCCGCAGCCAGCAGTGAAGTGTGAGGATGCACGAAGGCATGAGGGTGAATGAGGCTGAAAATGACGACGCTTCCAGGTGTACTCTGGAAGCTGCGCATGCGCCCTGTGGCAGGAGCTGGGAGGGAGGCCGTGCATATTAATGATCTTCTTGCCTGGCAGAAGATCACATGGGGTGCAAGTAGCTACGATCCTAGCTCTGCCCATGCCCCAAGGACCTCATTTACTGAAAACTAAATACAGCTATAACAGCACAACGGCTGGCCCATTCAAGGACATTTAAAGTATCATTTTGAGCAGTATCACATGCAATCCAAGCCTGTATGACAGGTTAGTGTGGGTAAGACTGATGACAGATTTGCTGGAAACAAGAAGTCTCATGTCCGACATTAACTAAAAATGTATCCCCTAGAGGCAGGATAGGGGATAACTTATTCGATCGCGGGGGTTCGACTGATGTGGCCCCCCCCCCCCGTTATCATCTGTATGGAGTCAAAGCTCTCCGACAGAGTGGTGCTTCACAACCCCCGCACAAAGCGGGGGCCGCCTCGCCCCCTCAGTACATCTGTATGGGAGAGCTGTTCTGAAATCTTTGTCTCTCACATACAGATATATGGAGGGGGCATGGCACAAGACGATCTCAGGGGTGGCCCCAGCACTAGGACACACAGCAATATAAAAGTTATACCTTAACCTGCAGATAATGTAAATTTTGAAGGGTAATGTCGGCCATGAGACTTGCGTTTAAGGGTGCGCCGTAAAAGCAAAAACACCCAGTATTAAAAAATGACACATTCACACAAAATTACAGGCCACAACACTGGGTAAAGCTGGCTTCACAACACGTTTCTCACTTACGGGGCCAAGATACGGCTGGAAGATAGTTAAACCGTGTGCTCACATATACCATCCAGACCCGGAACCCTTCTCATTCCTTGGAATGATCCGAACGGTCAGACTCCGGTTGGATCATTTTTGGCCCGTATCTGGTTTTATGACCGGACAATAAACAATGATCTGACAGGAGTCACTAGCTACTCCAGTGGGATCAGTGAAAGGAATGAGATGTAGGCCAAGTACGGCTGGGATACGGTAGCGCCCGGCTTAACCATCTCACAGCTGGATCCGGGCCACAGAGAAATGGGGTGTGAATGCACCCGTATATAATGCACATTACAAAAAAAAATGTACACTACAACATAAAAAACTAAAATGTTTTACCTCGACAACAAGAAGATGTTTTTCCTCTCGTGTAAAAGGCTTCTTCTTGCGCAACTCTCTCCATCCCCTACATCATCGCCATCCTCTGACATCTGCCAGTCCGACGAGGCCTTGGCAACAGCAGAAGATGAAAAACTCTAGGGTGCAGACACAGAGGGCTGGATGTAATGTGCCGGAATGGTGTCCTCCTCCTGTGGAAAGTGAGCCTGCAGAAAGGCCTGGAAGGCCTTAGTTATCTCTTGCTTACGGGAGGCCATAGTTGCTTCTGACGGGCATGGCAACACGTTGCGAAATGACAGAGAATTTTCCAGATGTCTGTATCAAGTTTGCCGATGTCGGATTGCGTGATTACGTCATGCGCAAGAAAAACCTGTGCGCCTAAATCGGCTACACGTTAGTAAATAACTATGGAATTCAAGGTGGGATAAAAACACAAAAAACACAATCTGCATCAACAACATTAGTAAATGAGGCCCATTGTCTGTGTAAAATGTGAAAAGAAAACAGACCTTTACAGACCCATTAGACTATGATGTCCTCTTTGGTGGTAAGCTAAGGAACTTTTCTAACAGCTCAAGGATGCAGAACTAGGTAATCAAGAGATTAAAGATATTTGCTCTGCCAAGATAAATCACCACTGACATTTGTTATGGAAAAGGTCCAGATCAGCAGATCTCGCTGAACAACCTTGTGCAAATATAGTAACTTTAGTCTTTGCCAAGCAGAAAGGCACCAGCCAGACGGCTGAGAAATTAACCTGTGATTGCTGGACTGTGGATAGATGAGCCAACAAATCCTGCTGTTCAGGAAAAGCCTTATTGTGATAATTAACTAGTTAATGTGACCAGTTTCTTAGAATAACAAAAAGCTGTACTGTTAAAGTATGCAGACTGATAAATAAAATGTATAAACTGATTCTTACTGTAAATTCAGATAGCTTTTTTTTCTTTCTTTTTAAAAATGGAAGAAGAAGTCTGATTTGGTTGCTATGGGCAACTGCACCACTCTTTCACGATATAGGTTTTGATAAATCTCCCCTACAGTTCATTAGGTTGAAAAAAGACAATAAAATGCAACCTATAACCCTAGTGGGTTGATCCAGAGGAAGGCATCCAGAGGAGCCATCTGCCCCATAACAGAGGAAGAATTCCTTTCTGACTCCAATATTTCAATCAGAATAATAAATCATGGGATCAACGTTCTATCCCCATAAATCTAGTACACATAACTTGCAATATTACATTTTCCAGAGAAACATTCAGAATCTATTTAATGAGTCAGACATCACAACATCATATGGCAGTTACATAGTTTTAAAAGGTTGAAAAAAAGACAAGAGTCAGTCGAGTTCAACCCTACTGTTTTGATCTAGAGAAAGGCTAAAACCTTCCATGTGACAAGATTACGTGTTTTGGGAGGAGCCCTCCCTTCCTCAGATGAGGGTACTGATCAGAGGAAGGGAGGGCTCCTCCCAGAACGCGCAATCTTGTAATTTTATTATTTTTATGAATAAATGATCCTGTCGAGGACTTTGTTCATTAATACCTGACTTTGCTTCATCCATTTTCAAGAGTCTTATACATATCACAACATCATGTAGCTGAGAGCGCCATAGTCTCACTGTTCTTATAGTAAAGAATTTCTGTCTGTGATGATGGTGAAACCGTCTTTCCTCTAAACGTAGAGGATGCTTCCTTGTCATGGTTATTGGCCTAGGTATAAAAAGATCACTGGAAAGATCACTGTACTATCCATTCATATATTTTTGCATTGTGATCAAATCGCCCCTAAGATGGCTTTTCTCCAAACTAAATAACCCAAGCTGGATAACTTGTTTTGTACACTAATCCACCCATTCCATTAATTATCTTGGTCGCCCTCCTCTGCAGCCTCTCCATTTCAGCCATGTTCTCATATACAGGTGCCCAAAATTCGACACAATACTCCATGTGCGGTCTAACTAGAGATTTCTAAAGATGTCCCAAGCCTCTCTTGATAAATCCTATGAATGTTTTAGCCTTGGCAGTGGCTGCCTGGCACTGGTCAATAAAGTTGAGCTTTCTGTCCACCAAGACCCCAAGGTCCTTTTCAGTAGTAGTCTTACCCAGTGTTTTATTATTTAGCACATAATTGTTTATTTTGTTTTTACAGCCCAAGTGCAAAACCTTACATATATTCACATTAACCTTTATTTGCCATGTCTGTGCCCAAGCCTCCAGCTTCCCCAGATCCCTCTGTAATATTAAATGCTTGATAAAGGCTAAACATTTATCTAAAACATTGCAAATGGGGAATTAATAGACTACCAGTTTGAATACTGGAGTGGCCCTCTGGATGACCACGAGCACAGTGGATTGGTCTGGTGCTGACTTCTTCTTCATCCTCTGTAATATTATGTTATTCTCCTCTTTGGTGATCACCTTGCCCAGTTTAGTGTCATCTGCAAATATAGAAATTCTTCTCTGTAATCCCTCTACAAGGTCATTAATAAATGTTTAGGAAAAATGTGGACCCAGTACTGACCCCTGCAGTACCTCACTTGTAGCTATGTCTCAATCAGAGTAATTTCCATTGATACTCACCCTCTATTTCCTTTCACTGAGCCAATTACTATAACTAATTACATATATCCTTCCCTAGTCCAAGCATTCTCATTTAATGTACCAAACTTTTGTGTGAAACTATATCAAATGCCCTAGAAAAGTACAACACACAACATCCAGAGCTTTATCTGATCCAGCTGATCAGAATATTCTGACAGGACCAATGTCACATAGACCCAAGCTGGTCTATTGGATTTTCTTACTGGGCACCCGGCAACCAGCTGGACTTAATTTAAGACATGATCTTATCCTTACGTATTGATATGCCCTTTCTTTCTTTGCGCCGTGCGTCCATGACATGGGACTCCGATACCAATTGCAGCATTGTTTATCATAGTCATTATATGTGTTGCATTGGGTTTAGTAATTTGGAGTTCTATACCCTGGATGCACGATGTGAACCATGGTATATGGAGATAACATCTTATAAGTCACTCTCAATACCAGATTATCTATCCATTTATGTTGTAACCAGTTTGGAAAAGATACTATATATGCATACTACCATGTCTACTTCTTTGCCTTTATATATGTAAATTTTATAAGAATATTTGTAATCCAGTTCCATGTTTTACTTCTATCTGCGGAGGCAGTCACATGACTAATTGTTATACTATAAATAGTTTTACCTTTGGGTTTGTTTTATGCCATGACTAAGGGTCTTGTTACCTGAAACGCGTAGGCTTACGCTCTGTCCTGTTCATGTATCTGCTTTTATGCCAATAAACACTATTGCAACGGACATCGAGTGCTGGACGTTCTCCTTTGCAAGCTGGTGCTGTGTTATAAGGTTATTGAGGGAAATTTATCATTGGATTTAGAGCATTTTTTTTCTTTGCTTACTCCAGGCACACAAAATGTTGCATGTGCGCCTAATAACTTTTTATTGCGACTTTTGTGGGTACTGTGATGACTCGCTCTTGCAAATAGGTGTGATTGCAGTATAAATGCAAGGAAACAGTACTTTTCAAATCAAAGTTCAGTGTTTTATTCACACTTGGCACACAGCAAACAGTCTTTAAATGCAGAACAAAGGAAAACATAGCAAAAGTACTTTCCTTAGATGTTTGTTCACACCTGAGTCTATGCCATGCAGCATCAAGCAAGTCTTTTCCAGGCCTCCAGGCAGGCTGTTCACCAGCTTCCAACCTTGGTGCAAACACAGGGAAGAACTCTCTCTGGCAGTGGGAGCTGCAACTAGCAAATCCCCTCAGCTGGTGAAACAGGATGCCTTTAAGGCCAACAAAAGGCGGCCTGGATTGTGAGGAATGACCCCCACCCTGCATTTGATCATTCCCAGTATAAGCCATCCCGGATTGGCCTTCCAGCCATACTACGGCCCTAGTGTCAGTCTGCATCGCAGCACAGACGCTGAATAAATACCGGCTCTTACTTCACCAAGGCCAGAAGCTTTGGTGACACATATCGCCCATCCACCACAATGCCTTTCACCTTCTCACAGTGCCCATAAAGTAGCAAACATCCTTACCTAAGCAACTTTCAGTTTTCCCTTTGCAGTGGTTTAGAATTTATGAAATGCGAAAGTCGCACGTAGGTATAATAAAGTTGCAAGCCCCTCCAAAAAACCTAAGGACAGACCTTGCATACAAAACTGACTTTGTAGAGCTATTTTAAAAAAGTCTCACAAAAAGTCACAACTCAGACTTTTTGTGAGAAAAATGGAGGAGTGGAGGAATCCTACAAAATGGTGTTCTGAAGGGATTTATTGTTTTTTGCTTATGTGCGCCAAATTTATCAACCCCCTAGATAGTATAATAAATATGTCACACAAAGTATAAGCAAAACCAAAGCAAAAAAATTACTTCACAACTTACATACCAACGACAAAAATGATAAATGTTCACCATTATTATTGAACTACTCCAGAAGAGCACTTCTCAGAAAACCTTTAACCAGTTAAGGACCCAGGGCGTACAGGTACGCCTTGGTACTTAAGGACCCAGGGTGTACCTGTACGCCCGTGGGAATTTTGGTCCCTGCTGCGCGCCGGGATTTCGATCATCAGGCACCCCACGCAAATGCCCAGGGGGGTCATTAGACCCCCCCCCCCCCCATGTCAGTGATTGCCGAAAATCGCCGGTGAATTCACACCGGTGATCTGCGGCGATTCAGGTCATACGGGTCACATGTGACCCGATGACCCAGAGATACATGGTGATCGGGGTGTAGGATACACCCCCAATCACCTACTGTATCTATGGTGAGGTGGCAATTTCGTCACCCCCCAGGAGCGCTGCTATTGGCCGGATCGTCCGTCCAATAGCAGCCGGCATGGGAGTGGTTAATGACCTCTTCTCGCAGTTCTGCCAGCTTACTGAGTTCAGTCAGCTGGCAGAGCTGCAAGAAGGAGCCAGGGACCCCACCAAGATCTGCTGAGATCTGAGTCCTTCAGGGCAGAAGACACCTCCTTAGAGCAGGGAAAGAATACAGTAAAGGGACAGGTAGGACTGTAAAAAAAAAATTAAAATTAAAAAACTTGGGGACTTCCCAAGGAACTGAAGTTATAGGTGCCAGAAAAAATGCAGAGTGTGTATCAAGAGGGGGATACGGAAGGACACCACCACTCAATGTGACACTTGCCCTGATCATCTGGGCCTCTGCATTAAAAACTGCTTCAGGGAGTATCACACTTCCATGTAGTACAGTGTTCCCTCAAGTTGCAATATTAATTGGTTCCAGGACGACCATTGTATGTTGAAACCATCGTATGTTGAGACCATAACTCTATGGAAACCTGGTAATTGGTTCTGAAGCCACCAAAATGTCTTCCAAAAATAGGAAAAAGTGAGGATTAGAGAAAAATAAGTAGATAACTAATAAAGAGAAAGCAAATCCTTACACATAAAAGTAAGAAAGATCTGTTGGGAGCTGTAAATCACTGTCTATTTCAATGTTTCCCAACCAGGGTGCCTCCAGCTGTTTGCAAAACTACAACTCCCAGCATACCCAGACAGCCAAAGGCTGTCCGGGCATGCTGGGAGTTGTAGTTTTGCAACAGCTGGAGGTAACCTCTTTGGGAAACACTGGTCTATGTAGAGGACAGAAGTTTCTTCAGGGTCCTGTACAGAACATGCAATGTCCCCAAAAAAAAAGGAAAATGGAGCCGCACTCACCTGATGCCCAAAGGAGAAGCTAACCCTGGCACAGGTAAAAAGTAAAGAAGGTGTAATACCTCCCTGTACTGTAGGGGGCGCTACCAGACACCAGTCAGTGCATGCACTTTAGGAATACACGGGCTTTACCAGTGAAATGTCCATTCTGATTGGTCGGTTCTTCCAGCCATTGACACGTTTCACAGAGACCATTGTATGTTGAAACTATTGTGTGTTGAGGCCATTGTAGTTGAGGGATCACTGTACTAAATATTCCCTTTTCATTTTAATTTCCCATAATTTTACCCCAATGTACCAAGTCCAGAGTACATTCCAAATTTTAACACCATAAAACCACTAAATTGCCCAAAAATCTCTTTTATAAAAAATAAAAAAAAAAACTTATAAGATCTCTGGGGATATTTTTTCCAATAATGGGTAATGGGTCACTGAGTCACTTTCATCGGGGACTTTTTTATGTTGCCTCAAATGTGAAGCGCTCTCTTTCCACCTGAGCGGGGTGCGCATTTGAGGCAACAGGTTAGGGACCGCCACACACATCACATTCCCAGAATGATGATTCAGGGCATAGGGTTTGGGGTGGGCATATTTTTTAGTTTGGGCTATGCTCTGGGTCATCATTCTGGGAACATAACGTTTTTTATGATTTTACATCCCACTGAACCCCACTTTAGTAACTTAGTGTACCCCATTTTAGTAATTTACCCCATGTAATGCTCCTTGAAGGGGGGGGTCCCACTGTTCTGGCTCCATAGGCAGCTATTTAGAAGCTCGAGGCCCCTGACTGCGCTCCTGCTCTTCCATGACCGGTGTGTACCCGCAGAGCTGTTTACGCCCAGAAATGTCCTTACTCCAAAGAAATGTATTTACAAATTTATGGTGAAATTTTTTCTTGTTACCACTTGTGAAAATGAACAATTTGGGGTAACCCCAGCATTTAAGTGTAAAAAAAATAAAAATTTTCCTTTTCACATCCCACTTAATGAAAATTTATCAAACACCTGTGGGGTGTTAAGGCTTACTGCACCCCTTGTTTCGTGTAGTTTTCAAAATAGTATGCCATGTGTTTTTTTTTTTTTTTGCTGTTCTGGCACCATAGGGGCTTCCTAAATGCGACATCCCCCCCCCCCCCCCCCCCCCTTTTCAGAAAAATTAGCAAATCTGACTCCTTCTCTTCTGAGCATTGTAGTGTGCGCACAGTGCACTTGACGTCCACACATGGGGTATTTCCATACTCAGAAAAGAAGAGGTTACACATTTTGGGGGGACATTTCTCCTATTACCACTTGTAAAAATGAAAAATTTTGGGGAAAACTAGCATTTTAGTGAAAACAAATTATCATTTACACATCCAACTTTAACGAAAAGTCGTCAAACACCTGTGTGGTGTTAAGGCTCACTGTACCCCTTGTTACGTTCCTTGAGGGGTGTAGTTTCCAAAATAGTATGCCATGTGAAGTTTTCTGCTGTTCTGGCACCATAGGGGCTTCTTAAATGCCCCCCAAAAACCTTTTCAGAAAAACTCACTCTCCAAAATCCCACTGTCGCTCCTTCCCTTCTGAGCCCTCTAGTGCACCCACAGAGCACTTGGCATACACATATGATGTATTTCCTTACTCGAGAGAAATTGGCTTACACATTTTAGGAAGATTTCTCTCCTTTTACCCCTTGTAAAAAAAATCAAAAACTGGGTCTACAGGAATATTCCAGTGTAAAAAATGAAGTTTTTGAATTTTCTCCTTCAGATTGCTGCTAATCATGTGAAACGCCTAAAGGGTTAACAAACCTTTGTAATGTAATTTTGAATACTTTGAGGGATGCAGTTTTTATAATAGGGTCATTTATGGGGTATTTCTAATAAGAAGGCCCTTCAAATCCACTTCAAAACTGAACTGGTCCCTGAAAAATTTCGATTTTGAAAATTTTGTGGAATATTGCTGCTATACTTTGAATCCCTCGGATGTCTTCCAAAAGTAAAAACATGTCAACTCTATGATGCAAATATAAAGTAGACATATTGTATATGTGAATCAATATATAATTTATTTGGAATATCCATTTTCCTTATTAGCTGAGAGCTTAAAAGTAAAAAAAAAAAAATTGGAATTGGAAGGAATGATGCCAAGTATCGAATTTTTTTTACTACTAACATAAAGTAGAATATGTCACGAAAAAACATTCTCGGAATCAGAAGGAAAAGTAAAAGCTTCCCAGAGTTATTAATGCTTCAAGTGACAGTGGTCAGATGTGCAAAAAATGGCCGGGTCCTACAGTGAAAATTGGCGGAGTCCTTAAGGCGTTAAAAAGTACCTGTCACCAAATAGCTTTTTCTAAACTAACTCAGACAATGTTCCCTAACTACTCCTAACACCCCTCCCACCCTTAAAAAAATTCAGAGCTTTAAAAAGCTCTGTATCTTACCATTCTTCTTGCTTACATAGTGCAATTTTCCAGCAGGAGAAAGTGGGTGTTTCCCAGCAGGCATGACATCACTGATGCCTGCTGGGGGACCACTTTCACCTTCAAATGGTTGCAATGCTGTGATGAATAGAAGACCTCAGTCTCTGTGCATGTTACAGTTTGTGTTGCAATCAGTGAAGCTCTCCTGCAGGTTTTAGTCTCTGCAGCATTCTGTGAGAATCTGTGGAGCTTTCACTTTCTGTGCAGCTGTCAATCAAGCTCCTTGCAGAGAAACACTTCCTGAGTTTGAACTCCTGCCAGGCCAGGAGGAGACCAACTCACTGTATTAATTGTGACAAGGAACAGGACAGAGCCACCTAGTGGCTGTTTTTTATATTACATTTTAAACATATTTATGTTGATAATTTTAAAGGAAATCTGTCACCAGTGTTTAAAGGAAACCTGTCGGTACAGCCAGGTAGTGCAGGTGACGCTGATGACAATGGTACTTACCTTGTCCCTTACCGTGTAGGGGATCTCCGGTGATCTTCTCCGTTAGCTTCAGCTCCGGGCTTGGCTTGGTGCATGGGCAGAGCTTAGTGACGTCACCACTGCTGCCCTCTGCTGGGTCCCGCTGCTAGAGAACAGCAGCAGTGACGTCACTAGGCTCCGTGCGTGAACTGAGAGGGCCCGGAGATGAAGGTAATGGAGAAGATTACCAGAGATCCCCTCCACGGAACTGGACAAAGCAAGTACCGTTGTCATCAGTGTCACCTGCACTACCTGTCGGTACCGACAGGTTAGTGCAGGTGACACTGGTCATAGATTTCCTTTAAAAGCAAGTAAATGGGAAAGTGTCTGCTGCTAATTACACAAGGGACACTATCTTAAAAGTTTTATTTGGTGACGAGTACTCTTTAAACATTTTACCCACAACCAATGTTAAATTCACTGGCCTATAGTTCCCAGGATCCATTTTGACCCCTTTTTTAATATTGTCACCACATTTGGTATGCGCTAGTCCTGGGAAACAGTCCCTGTCATTATAAATTTAAGTGTACAATGGAAAAAGAGAAAAAGGAATAGCACTGTGATTATCTGTTGTGCTGAGTGAATCTGTGGAGTGGGTGCGACTGCCTATAGTCCACATTCATATTTTTGGTAAGTCTTTCTCTTTTGCACATAGTGGGATAACTGTTAGAGTTTAAACACCCTTTTTCATTTTTTTTTTCTCTGTTCCACCTCTAGGGGGAGGAGGAGTAGATTGGGCACAGGTGTTTAAATCTTAGCTTGGGACTCTTATTGAGAGCTTGCTCTTCTGAGTGTTGCTGTGTAAGAGTGGGCGTGAAAGAGGAGTTTCAAAAACAGGAGGTTGAAAACAGGAGGTTGAGATTGCTGTGAGTGTTAATTTCTGAACCCACAAGGTCTACAAAAAATTTTAAGTGTAATTTTGACTGTCTGTTTTTTCCTATACATTTGTGAAATCCCCATAACTAGATGGCCTCCAAGTTGGAAAATGCAGTCCAATGTACATCCTGTTCAATGTATGCAATCCTTGAACAACAGTTTGAGGGTGCATATTGTTGTGCGAGATGTGTGCTAGTTGTCCGTTTGGAAGCCCAGATCCTGCATCTAGAGGGGCGACTGGACACAATGAGAAGTATTAACAACATGGAGAGGAGTCTCGTGCTCACTGAGCAGGCACTCTCGGGAATAGAGGTGGGGGAGGACAGTGGGACGGAGTTGCAGGACAGTCAGGCAGTTAGCTGGGTTACAGTTAGAAAGAGGGGTAGAGGAAAAAGTGTCAGGGAGGCTAGTCCTGAACTGGCACACCCCAACAAGTTTGCCCGCTTGGCAGATGAGGGGGATACCATTACAGATCTAGCAGAACTGCAGCAGGATACCGCCTGTGACCGCCAGGGGGTGTCTGCTCCAGTAAGGAGGGAAGGAGGAGTGCAGGGCAGGCCAGACAGGTACTAGTGGTGGGGGACTCAATTATTAGGGGGACAGACAGGGCAATCTGTCACAAAGACCGGGATCGCCGAACAGTGTGTTGTCTGCCTGGCGCACGAGTTCGGCATATCGCGGATCGGGTTGACAGGTTGCTGGGCGGGACTGGAGAGGACCCAGCAGTCATGGTACATATTGGCACCAATGACAAAGTAAGAGGTAGGTGAAGTGTCCTTAAAAATGATTTCAGGGACTTAGGCCGCAAGCTTAAGGCAAGGACCTCCAAGGTAGTATTTTCTGAAATACTACCAGTACCACGGGCCACACCAGAGAGGCAGCGGGAGATCAGGGAGGTAAACAAGTGGCTCAGAAGCTGGTGTAGGAAGGAAGGGTTTGGGTTCATGGAGAACTGGGCTGACTTCGCTGTCGGTTACTGGCTCTACCGTAGGGACGGGCTGCACCTCAATGGGGAGGGTGCAGCTTTGCTTGGGGAGAAGATGGCTAGAAGGGTGGAGGAGTGTTTAAACTAGGGACTTGGGGGGAGGGAACCTACAGCAAAGAGGGGGAAGATAGTGTAGATAGAGAGGTGGGAATTATAAATGTACCTGGGGGTGGAACGGAGGGAGGGGTTAGAACAGTTAATAGGAATAGGCTTCATAGGAAAATAAAACTTACACCCTTGAATCCCATTAACCCCAATAACATAAAGGATGGAAATGTAAAGTGTATGTTCACAAATGCCAGAAGCCTAGCAAATAAAATGGGGGAATTGAGGCCTTGATACTGGAGGAACATATTGATATAGTTGGGGTCACTGAGACATGGCTGGACTCCTCGCATGACTGGGCTGTCAATCTGCAGGGGTTTACATTGTTTCGCAAGGATAGAATGAACAGAAAAGGTGGTGGAGTCTGTCTGTATGTAAGAAGTGGTATGAAAGTCAGTGTGAACGATGCCATAGTGTGTGATGATTTTGAGGAGGTGGAGTCACTGTGGGTAGAATTACAAAAGGAGGGAAATACTGAAAAAATAATATTTGGGGTAATCTACAGACCCCCTAATATCACTGAAGAGATAGAAGTTCGGCTTCATAAACAAATAGAGAGAGCCGCCCGGGTAGGTACAGTGGTAATAATGGGAGATTTTAACTATCCAGATATAGATTGGGGTCCGGGGTTGGCTAAAACTACAAAGAGGCGACAATTCCTAAATTTATTGCAGGATAGTTTTCTGGGCCAGTTTGTGGAGGACCCAACAAGAAGTGATGCCTTGTTGGATCTGATCATTTCCAACAAGGCAGAGCTGGTTGGTAATGTAACTGTGCGGGAAAACCTTGGTAATAGCGACCACAATGTAGTTACTTTTGACTTAAAATGTAGAAAACAAAGACAGGCGGGGAAGGCAAAAACATATAACTTTAAAAAGACAAACTTCCCTGGGCTGAGGGCTGCACTAGAGGACATAGACTGGGGGGAGGTGTTGTCAAACACTGATACAGAAGGTAAATGGGACATCTTTAAATCAACTCTAAATAACTATACAGCTAAATATATACCAAAGGGGAACAAATATAAACGATTAAAACTAAATCCTACATGGCTGACAAATGATGTTAAAAGAGCAATAAACAACAAAAAAATAGCCTTCAAAAAATACAAATCTGATGGGTCAGCGATAACATTTAAACAGTACAAAGAGCTTAATAAAATCTGTAAAAATGTAATAAAAACAGCAAAAATTCAAAACGAGAGACAGGTGGCCAAAGAAAGCAAAACTAATCCTAAATATTTTTTTAGATATATAAATGCAAAAAAAAACAAGGACAGAGCATGTAGGACCCCTTAATAATGATAATGGGGAGGTTGTCACAGGCGATCAAGAGAAAGCGGAGCTACTGAATGGGTTCTTTAGTTCTGTATACACTATGGAAAAAGGAGCTGACATTGGCCAGGTCAGTGCTGGTAACACATCATGTAATGTACTGAACTGGCTTAATGTAGAGATGGTACAAGGTAAGTTAAGTGATATAAATGTAAGCAAATCTCCAGGGCCAGATGGACTACACCCAAGAGTTCTTAGAGAGGTAAGTTCAGTAATATCTGTACCCCTGTTCATGATATTTAGAGATTCTCTGGTGTCTGGTATTGTGCCAAGGGACTGGCGCAAGGCGAATGTGGTGCCAATCTTCAAAAAGGGCACTAGGTCTTCCCCAGGAAACTATAGACCGGTAAGTTTAACGTGCATTGTGGGTAAATTGTTTGAAGGACTTATAAGGGATTACATACAGGAATACATAGGGGATAATTGTATTATAAGTGATAGCCAGCATGGGTTTACTAAGGATAGAAGTTGTCAAACCAATCTAATTTGCTTTTATGAAGAGGTGAGTAGAAGCCTTGACAGAGGAATGGCTGTGGATATAGTGTTTCTGGATTTTGCTAAAGCATTTGATACTGTCCCTCATAGACGTCTGACAGGTAAGTTAAGGTCTTTGGGTTTTGAAATTTTAGTTTGTAACTGGATTGAACACTGGCTCATGGATCGTACCCAGAGAGTGGTGGTCAATGATTCGTACTCTGATTGGTCCCCGGTTATTAGTGGTGTACTGGTTCAGTACTGGGCCCGCTGTTGTTTAATTTATTTATCAATGATATAGAGGATGATATTAACAGCTCTGTTTCTATCTTTGCAGATGACACCAAGCTTTGTAGCACGGTACAGTCTATAGAGGATGTGCATAAGTTACAAGATGACTTGGATAGACTAAGTGTCTGGGCATCCACTTGGCAAATGAGGTTCAATGTGGATAAATGTAAAGTTATGCCTCTGGGTACTAATAACCTGCATGCATCGTATGTCTTAGGGGGGATTAAACTGGCAGAGTCACTGGTAGAGAAGGATCTGGGTGTACTTGTAGATCACAGACTACAGAATAGCATGCAATGTCAGGCTGCTGCTTCCAAAGCCGGCAGGATATTGTCATGTATCAAAAGAGGCATGGACTCAAGGGACAGGGACATAATACTCCCCCTTTATAAAGCATTAGTACGGCCTCACCTGGAATATGCTGTTCAGTTTGGGGCACCTGTCCATAAAAGGGACACTGCGAAGTTGGAAAGGGTGCAGAGACGCGCGACTAAACTAATATGGGGCATGGATCATCTTAGCTATGAGGAGTGATTAAAGGAGTTACAATTGTTTAGTTTTGAGAAGAGACGATTAAGGGGGGATATGATAAACGTATATAAGTATATTAATGGCCCATACAAAAAATATGGAGAAAAACTGTTCCAGGTTAAACCCCCCCAAAGGACGAGGGGGCACTCCCTCCGTCTGGAGAAGAAAAAGTTTAGTCTCAAAGGGCAACACGCCTTCTTTACCGTGAGGACTGTGAATTTATGGAACGGTCTACCTCAGGAACTGGTCACAGCAGAAACAATTAACAGCTTTAAAACAGGATTAGATACATTCCTGGAACAAAATAACATTAATGCTTATGAAGAAATATAAAATCCCATCCCTTCCCCAATATCGCGCCACACCCCTACCCCTTAATTCCCTGGTTGAACTTGATGGACATATGTCTTTTTTCGACCGTACTAACTATGTAACTATGTAACTATGTAACTACTTGCGGTTACTTATAGAGCTGATAGGGTTAAACTTCAACTGAACAGCTCCCATGGAGGCGGGTCTGAAAGGGCCATCAGCTACGGTGGTGTTGGGAAGATCCAAACATAGGAAAAATCAATGTGCATAGAAGATAGATTCAAAGATGAAATATCCGCACTCACCGTTAGGTTAGCGACAGCCAGCTCCTAGGAATCAAGGATGGTTAGACCGACGGAACGGGGACCATGCTGTAACTTAACTGTAAATTTAAGTGTGGTGAGCTTGTGGGGATGTAGGGTAGGAATGGTGTAGCTGTGCAGTGATGAAAGGGTGTTGGATTAACCCTTAACTGTCGTGACGCCAGGGTGCGGGTTCTTCCTCTGTATATATATATATATATATATATATATATATATATATCCTACCGCCACTCGTCCCAGGAATGATAGGGAGGAATAAAGGATTTAACTTTACTGCAACATTTATGCAGGTTAACAGTAGTAACAGTCTTTACATAGGACCGGACTTTAAGTTCCTCACAGTTGGTTGGGACATTGTAGGGAATAAGTTCTGAGGCTTGCTTTATGCTGTTCCACTGAATTTAGGGTTTGGTTTTAGGTTCAGTAGTCACGTAGATTTAGGATTGAGTTTAGTTGAACTCACGGTTTGGTATTCGGCTGAAGTTAGCATGCTTCAGGCCTACATTCTCTTGCTAAACTGTACAGAGCGCCGCTCACTGTCATATCCCAAGGGAAAGAGAGAGATGATTACATTATATGGAAAGGGGCAGACTCATAGCTTATTGGTTCCCACCAACTGTCAGTCCTTTCACAAAGCATTGTGGTACATCATGTGACCCACTCACGTGACCTGGAAGGTCCTTAAGCTTAACCCAACAGTAGGCTTAGTAGTCATGTGACCTAAGGTCCTGGAAGTACTATACATATATATAAATGATATACAAATTATACACACCAAACACATAAAATTAAAGAAGGAAGAGGTGACTAAGGGTTATCCCACTAGGAGGATCCTACCGGTACGCAGGAACTCTGACTTTGGGGACTTACCACACAAGGTACGGTAAAATGTACGGTACCGGGACACCACAAACCCCCTTACTTGAGATAAGTGGACCTCGACGAGCATCCCCTAAGGCAGAGGGACGAAGTACTGAAAGTTCTGAAACAGTCCTGGGCATCATTTCCAAATGCTCCTTTGTCGGGCTGTATTAATACACAATAAGAGAGTATTTGCGCATGAAAAATGTCCTTGCAAGCTCTGAATAAACTTTTTTTTTTTCATTTTTATACCAACAGGATTATTTCAACTTTAATGTACAGACATAAGTACTGGTAAACTCACAAACAATAATGTATTGTCCATGAATTTAGGAACAGGATGACATTATTATGCAAGAAATACATCCTATTATCTATTTACGATATTTTTCTTTCTTTCTTTTCTTCTTTTTTCTTTTTCTGACTGACTAGAACTGTTATAAGTATGTATAACAGACTGAGAGTTACTACATACTAAGACATTAGAAATCTCATATTACATTTTTATTTACACCACATTAGAGGTAATGTACTGGCTTGCCTGAGGCTGTCTAACCAATACCTAGCTAATAGGGTCCATTTCCTACACACACTATCCCTAGAACTCTTTTTAGATAAACCTTACCTAGGTTACCTTTATTGAATATGTGTGTACACTTAGGCTTACAGGAGCGCCTTCTGGCCAGGAAGAGCATCTCAAACATGTAGAGAGAACAGAGAACAAATTAGCGTACAAACAGTGGTATGGACTAAGTAATGACATGTGACAGCCCCTAAAGTTTTTTCCTTTTTAAGTTGTTTAGAGTGTGAGATATTAGTTTTTTGTACTGCAATGAGCATGATGTAGGTACACTAAAGAAATGAAAATATGTACTATGTGTTCATGAAATTATTTGGAAGTCAGTCTTGATATCTGAGGGGTGGTTTACCCTGAGTAGGTGTTAGCGATGAGTGACATTAAGGTTACTCTCAGTGGAGCTGAGAGAGTCACCTGAATACAGCTACTACAACACCCATAAAATTGTGTGTACATGTGTACAGAGTTGAAATCCCTGTACAACATCCATTTACATTGGTTTAACATTTGGACACACATTCATTAGCAAGTACAACAATTTCCAGGTGCATTCACCTGATAGAAGTGCAAAGGAGCAACGTAAGAAAATAATATATTGCTTTTGAGTTATGTACATGTAAACAGACGCACAAGGATCAACAGTCCACCTTTGCTAGGAGTAGTGTTGAGCGGCATAGGCCATATTTGAATTTGCGATATTTCGCGAATATAATGACGAATATTCATCATATATTCGCTAAATTCGCATATCCGTAATATTCGCGTTTTATTTTCGCATTTGTAAAAATTTGCAAATGTGAAAATTTGCATATGCAAAAATTTGCATATACAAAAATTTGCACATGCGAAAATTCACATATGCGAAAATTTGCACGCCAGTCTCACACAGTAGTATTAGAGCCTTCTTTACACCACACAAGCTAGAAGCAGAGAGGGATGATCACTGTGATGTGTACTGTGAAAAAACAAAACAAAACGAATATTCGTAATTGCGAATATATAGTGCTATATACGCAAATTCGTGAATATGCAATATTCGGGAATTAAATTCGCATTACGAATTTTCGAGAGCAACACTAGCTAGGAGTCCAATGAAACACGGCTACCACATTTAGCTGGGCACACACTTACAAATCTCCTAATGACCAAGAGTCTCTTGGCCAAGGCCCAGGCAGAAGCTTGGTGGTTGCATAAGTAACTGGAACTGTCTTAGCATAGTCCTGCTAGGTGCTTCTTCAACGTTACAGTCTGTAGAGACAAAGCTGAACAGAAAACATTAGATCAGACTTCACATAAACCCCTTCCTGACATGCCCTCCTCTCTAAGTTACCCTCTTGCACCTCTGGGAGTCAGGATGAGATGAGGACCCCTTGAAGGGGTTAATGGTGGTGTCCCAAGCAACATTAGGCAGGGTGGACTGAGACACCGTGGGGTTTACATTTACCATAAAATTGATGGCTGCTGTTCCCGTTGGTGCCGGTTGGTTCGGCCAAACCTCCTCAGTAGGAGTAGGCCACGGCACTGTGGTTGGTGCCCGCAGTGCTCCTCAGTAGGAGTATACCTGGGTACATTACAAGGCATGGAGACATCCGGTTGTTGTGGGAAGAAATCTCTTTTGTTGGAGGTAATAGGGATGGACCTCTTCGGCCTCAGTCCATGTGGATCCGCCTCCCAGTCATAGGAGGGGAAATACTTGAAGGGGATCTGCGTGGGGTTCTTTGGCCTTGTGACCACTACAGCCCACTCACCCCTTAAACTCTGGACCGGTGTATATTTGACGATCTCTCCAATTTCCAGGGAGTGGTATTTTTTTGTGAAGGTACTCCCTTTGGACGGCCCTTCTGTTCACCAGGATAGTACTCCCCGTCCTGCAATCAAGCAGAGTACCGTATCCCCTGGCCTTGTCAAATTTAGCCACCGTAGCGCGGCGGCGCTCTGATGGTGTTTCCCCTTCTCGGGGGTAGTCCCACATACGGATGTAGAGGGCCTCCAGGTCCTTGGTATTTTGCTGTTGATGGACCCTCTCTTCATTAGGCAGATGGAAGGATTTAGGAGCATAGAGTGCCCTATGTCGAGCTTGGAGCTGTTCCATAAGCTTAGCTAGCTCGGCCTCCCTGAAGGCCCTCTCCCTTCGTGCTGTAGGGACTGGTGGGAGTGGCTTCCCGGGCTCGGGGAGGACAGTCTCGTGCATGAACTCGATCAAACCCGGTTCATCCACAAATACCCACATAGGCAGAGGAGGTGAGCGTGGTCGTGCACTCGGCAGGGTTACTGAGCCTTAGCAATATTGTGTATCTTCACAGCAAAGTTGTCTGTCTGTTCTCCTTTGATTCTGGGTTGCTGACCAAGCATGTTACCTTATTCTGCCTCAGCCTGGTTTCTCTGTACCTGTCTGCTTCTCCAGTGCATGACCCTGATTGTCAACAACTATATTAACTGCTAAATAATCCTTCCCCACCTGATGCATGTGAACTCCTCACCTCTCCTGATCTAACAGCTCCTTCTCAGCTATACACCAAGCCAGCTTTGCTTCATCAAAATGAAAAAAAGACAAAAAAACAACAAGGTGCGGTCCTAGTGTGGACGGTATAGCAGAGTAGCTTCATTGTGCACAAAAATTGAAGGCTTACCAAATCATGTTGTGCTAAGAGCACAACACCTCAGCAGGCATATAGACTTGCAGGAAGAAATGGAGGTCAGCAGCCACGGTTTCCTTTCCAGGTTCCTCTCGGTCGCTGGATGGGCAATGAAAAGTGGTGGATAAAATCCAGGAAAACAGGAATTACCATACAGCGCTTTTACTCCTTGGACAGATGCAGGCAACAGTCCATATGACAGGTTAATTCTTTATTGTGCAACTTCAAGTTTCGAGCTCGTTCTGAGCTCTTCGTCAGGCATATGATCAATAACATTAAAAACAGGTGATTTAAAAGCCCGGGGAAGGAACATCTTCCGGGTCACCAGGTCATTACAATCAATTAATTCAATTCAATACCGTGTTTAAACTTAATAGAATTTCACAAATATCAATGTACATGTGAAATATAGGTTAAACTTGATTACATGTGTACGGCAGATCTTAAAATAAGGGGCTTTAAAAACACTATATAGCACTGCTACCTCCGTATGTTGCCCACGCCAGTCACCTCCCGATGAATGAACTCCAGAGCGAGGCTGGGTAAACAAACTAGAGTAATGTTCCATTCGCTAGATTGTGGCTGCCGGCGGATGTAACAACTCTCATACTGTGTAGGTGTGAGATGAAAGACACGCGCTAACCTGTCAGGCAGCGCTAATACCAAAGGCAGTAAGTATTGTAGTGTCTGATCAATGATGCGACTGGTGTGCTCTGATTGACAAACATATTGCACGGGGATCACTGCTATTTGGCTGACACCTTTATAGTGTAAGTAACGGCATCACCGTGATTCGCTCAGTGCTACAGATGCATCAGTGCATGGGACATTAAGGGCTGAATTCAGTATGGTGCCGCAATAAGCAAAATTAACTATGGGCAAAATTGACAATTTGAGCAGTGTAATTCAAGGATTTAGCAATGTCAGTGATGTTTATGTGAGTGTCGTTACACAGGAGTAACTGTTAAGATATTAGTTAGTGTGCTGATGTGTGACGTCAGCAGCGGTTAACCGCGCTCCATATATCATATCCATGTATCATATGTAACAGTGCCATCAGTGCATGTATCTTGTAGCTTTGCTTCATCAGACTCTGTTGCTGTGCTATACCATCTATAGTGCCAGCTCACCCCACCTGTCTGTATCCCCAGTGTCTGGGACTGGGGCTTTGTGGCCTGCCTTGCCAGCTGCTGCTTTACTGGCACCAGTCTTGTGGTAGCAACCTGTTTTTTTTCCCTACAGTTGAAATCCAATTTACTCTTCCTGGAGCAGGAAGGGTGAAAACCAGGGAAACACTTAGACTAAACTGGTAGTGGCACACTGGGTTCACACCCACTGGGGAGTTACAGTTTGCTCACGCCATGGATACCACTGGCAAGTCGAAGCCCATTGTGCAAGATCTATATCAAGAGCTACAGTGTATGTAGAGCCACTACCAAGATGTCTTGCTGCAGTGCTTGAACATTATTTCTGCCAGTCTGGATCCTTACATTCACCTGCTTCAGCCGCAACACAAGTTCAAGCAACTACTGTGATTCCTGTTGCATCGTGTTCACACCATGGTGGTTCCGGTGTCCTGCTGCCTTTGCCTTCACGCTATAGTGATGACCTGAAGTCCTGCAAAGGATTTCTGAATTAGTGCTTGATCCGCTTTGAGCTACATTGCAAAAACTCCTGTCTAAATGAGCAAAAGTAGCCTTCATCGTCTCCCTGCTCTCCGGAAATACTCTTGTTTTGACCAACCATAAATGAGAGCAAAATGGTCCTGAGATTGCTAACCTGTAGACTTTCTTGGCTGTTTTGTGGACTGTGTTTAAGGAACCAGGCCTTGCCTCATCTGCAGCATCGGCTCTCGTTCACCTGCGACAAGGCACTATCACTGTGAGACAATACTCTATCCAGTTTCCCACCATGCCTGCAGTACTGTCCAGCAACAGTGAAACCCAGCAAGCCATTTTTGTCTTAGTTACCAAAAAAAAAAATGAGCTAGCTAAAAGGAACCTTCCTGTCTCCCTGGGTTCCGTGGTCATGCTGGCCACATGCATAGACATGCGATGCTGGGGGCATTTCTTTCAAACCGCTAGAGTGTAGCGGACACTAAACTCACACCTATGTTTTAGAGACCTTTTCAGAATCCATTTGTGATATAATCTGTAGAGCCTATGCAGGTGGGATGCCAGATTGTGGCGAGTACTCTGTTAGTTACTTGAGGTCAAGTTGGATTTCTCCTCTGGTTACCACCAATTTGAGCGAGAAAATCAGATCTTGGAAATCCTGCAACACTTTGTAGGCTCCAGACTTCCTACTCTGCAGGCTCCAGACTTCCTCCTCTGCACTGAGGCTCAAAGCCAAACCAGTAAGTGGCACAGTATGTCTACATCCGTTGGGGCATTACATTAGGCCAGTGGCATTGAGACATTTTCAAAGTAGGGAGCATGGAGATATTCCCAAAGTTAGGTGCTTGACAACGGTTTCTGTACAAATGTGTATTGTTTTCAATGGACTATAGTTATTAGGAAAGTAGATGAGAGCCTTTAATTCACATTCATACACCTGAAGGTGCCATTAATTGTTTTGCTCCAATACATGTAAAGCTTATGAATAGGAATGCAGCTGCAGAAGCAAGGAAGCAGAAAAATAGAAAATTATGTTGGTAGTAAGAAAGGCATATTATTCATATGTTTACTGCATGCATTCTAGCTCCTGACAATATCTATGCTGTGAAATGATGATCTTTTGGCACTGAAAATGAAATGGTCACAGTAATTTCAAACAACTTCCTTTATTGTGAGTTGTGATAGTTCCCCTTGCTTGGTTGGAGCAGGGCACTTTTCTCTGACCATTGCAGTGTCTTTGGGTTTAACCTGTTGGGGACGGAGGGCGTACGGAGGGCGTACGGGCGTATCCGTATTATCAATCACCGAGCGGTGATCGGACCGGGATGACTGCTGATATCTATCAGCAGGCATCCCGTGGCAATGCCTAGGGTGGTCCTGAGACCCCCCCACCCCCACGTCGGCGCTCCCTGCAAATCGCCGGTCAATTCAGACCGGAGATTTGCGGCGATTCCAGGCCATTCGAGTCACCAGTGACCCGATTGCCTGGAAAATAACAGTGCCAACATGCTAAAGGATAGGAGCGAGGTGGCAGTGGTGCCACCTCCTCCTTTCCACTGCCATTGGTCAGTCAGGACTAACCGACCAATGGCTGTTGGGGGTGGGGGGGGGGGGGGTTAAAGTTCCTTTCCCCCGTTCTGATTGAAGTCTGGGCAGAGCGGAGAGAGCAAGTGCGGCAGGGGGGGGGCATGGTCGGCGGCATGGAGCAGCAGCGGCAGCAGAGACATTGCGGCAGGAGGAGTGTGGCTGGAAAGGAGGCTGCAGTGAAGAACGCTGGTAAGTGATCTTCACTATGGCCTTATAAAAGTTGCAAAGCTACAACTCTGTCTGGGAATGCTGGGAGTTGTAGTTTGGCAACATCTGGAGTAGTGGTCTCCAAACTGTGTAGTGGTCTCCAAACTGTGGTCCTACAGATGTTGCAAAACTACAACTTTCAGCATGCACTGACTGTCTGATCATGCTGGGAGTTGTAGTTTTGCAACATCTGAAGTGGCACAGTTTGGAGACCACTATACGGTGGTCTCCAAACTGTAGCCCTCCATATGTTGCAAAACTACAATTCCCAGCATGCTCAGACAGCCAGGGATGCTGGGCAGTGTAGTTCTGCAATATCTGTCCCTTCAGATGTAGCAGAATTACAACTCCCAGCATGCCAGGACAGTCTGGACATGCTTGGAGTTGTAGTTTTGCAACATCCGGAGGGCTACAGTTTGGAGACCACTACTTAGCGGTCTCCAGATTGTTCTTCCCAAGTTGTTGCATAACTACAACTCCTAGCATGCCTTTCGGCTGTCAGTGCATGTTGGGAGTTGTAGTTTTGCAACAGCTATAGGCTCATTGGTTAGGAAACACTGAACTAGAGTCTGTTTCCTAACTCAGTGATTCCAACCCGTGTGCCTCCAGTCGTTGCAAAATTACAACTCCCAGAATGCACTGACAGACCGTACATGCTGGGAGTTTTAGTTTTACAACAGCTGGAGGCTCATTGGTTGGGAAATACTGAGCTTGAGTCTGTATTCTGGGAGTTGTAGTTTTGCAACAGCTGAAGGTTTGCCCCGCCCCCCACCCCCACCCAACCATGTGAATGTACAGGATACAAACACACGGGCAGGGGTTTACAGTGAGCTTCCTTCTACAAGTCTGAGCTGCAGCAGCTCAAACTCCCAGCAGAAAACTCACTGTGAACTCCCGTCTGTGTGAATGTACCCTAAAAACACTACACTACACTAACACAAAATAAAAACACTACATATACACCCCCCTTAAACTGCCCCCCCCTTCCCCCAATAAAAATGAAAAACGTCTCATACGGCCTCTAACTGTTGCAAAACAACAAGTCCAAGTATTGCTGGACAGCCATTGACTGTTCTGGCAAGATGGGTGTTTTGCAACAGCTGGAGGCACCATGTTTGGGAAACAGTGTCGTAGGGATTTGGTGGAGACAAGTCCCATCCTTGTATCAGGGTCTGCCCCTATTGCAAATTCCTCATTTAAGCCTCAAGTGCGCATGGTGCTCTCTCACTTCGGAGCCCTGTCGTATTTCAAGGCAACAGTTTAGGGTCACATATGGGGTATATCCGTACTCAGGAGATATTGTGTTACATATTTTGGGGGGATTTTTCTCCTTTTACCCCTTATGAAAAGGAAAAGTTGGGGGCTACACCAGCCTGTTAGTGTAAAAAAAAAAAAAAAACATTTTTACACTAACATGCTGTTGTTGCCACACACTTTTCATTTTCACAAGAGGTAAAATTAGAAAAAGACTCCCCAAATTTTTAACACACTTTCTTCCAAGTACGGAAATACCCCATATGTGGACGTAAAATGCTCTGCAGATGCACAACAAGAGAGTGCCATGCACATTTGGGATCTAAATTGGTGATTTGTACATTGTACAGAGGTGGCTGATAGTTACAGCAGTTCTGACATGAACAAAAAAAAAAAAAAAAAAAAAAAAAAAACAATTTTGGAAACTACACCCCTCAAGGAATGTAATAAGGGGTGCAGTGAGCATTTACACCCCACAGGTGTCTGACAGATTTTTTGGAACAGTCATCTGTAAAAATGAAGAATTACATTTTTTATTTGCACAGCCCACTGTTCCAAAGATCTGTCAAACACCAGTGGGGTGTAAATGCTCACTGCACCCCTTATTACATTCTGTGAGGGGTGCTGTTTCAACAATGGGGTCACATGTGGGAGGGGGCCACTGTTCTGGCACCATGGGGGCTCTGTAAACGTACATTGCCCCCTGACTTCCATTCCAACCAAATTCTCTCTCCAAAAGTCCAATGGCGCTCCTTCTCTTCTGAGCATTGAAATTCACCTGCAGAGCACTTTATATCCACATATGAGGTATTACCATACTCAGAAGAAACGGGGTTACACATTTTTGGGGGCTTTTTCTCCTATTACCCCTTGTGTAAATGATTTTTTTTTATTTATATTTTTATGTCCCGCTTTAATGAAAGTTCGTCAATCACCTGTGGGGTAGTTTCCAAAATAGTGTGCCATGTGTTTTTATTTTTTTTATTTTTATTTTTATTTTTTTCATTCAGAAGAATTTTATTAAGTGAGCAATAAACAAACAGTATCAAAGAGCATTGATAGAGTACTCAATGAGAGTCCTCAGCAGTCGAATCAATAGAAAAAACAGCATGAAAAAGATAAGGCAATGAACATTTGGTACAAAGTATCAATAGGGAAGGAATGTCATCTGAGGGCAATATACAATGCCGTGGATAGTAACAGGTTGTACCAGATCAAACAAGTAGTTAAACTTTCAATAAACATGTCTCTATATCCTTATGTGTTTAGGAGGAGATAAAGGTCAGTGAAACGAGAAAACAGAAAAAAAAAAAAAAATTAAAGGGTTAAAGGAAAAGAGCAGGGAAAGACGACAAGGGGAGAAGTATGGAGGGTTAGAAGAGGAGTAAGGAGAAACATCAGAACTCGGGTACTCACTTGAATCTCTACTCAAGGGCGCAGCCACCACCCCAACACTCCGGCCCCGGTCCACGAGAGGGCTACCTCACCCCCCTCAGATACCATCATCCGCCGCGTAGAGGGGCGAGTTAACAAAAGTGAGCCAGGGAAGCCAAATCGTAGTGTATTTCTCCTGTCTACCTGAGGAGTCTGCCATCAGTTTCTCCATACGGCACAAGAAGAGTATCTCCCTGTACCATTCAGAAATGGTCAGGGGGCAAGGGTCCTTCCAATGTCTGGGTATGACAGTTCTCGCAGCCATGAGGAGGAAGTGTGCCAGTGCCCTAGAGGGGGTTCTCCTAGTTCTCCTAGTAAGGAAAGTAGGAGGGCTTTTGGGTGGTTCATGTAAGTCACACCAGTAATGGAGGCGATGCGGGCAACCACCACCTCCCAGAAACGGGCCAGTGAGGGGCACGACCACCAAATATGGGTCATTGTTCCACCAGGTGCGCCGCAACGCCAACATAAGTCCGGTACAGTGGGGTACATGCGGTGTAGAGTAGAAGGAACCCTGTACCACCGGGATAGTAATTTAAAGTTAGTCTCCTGCGCCCTGCATGATACTGACAGTCGGTGACACATGGTAAAAGCAGTCGTCCAGTCCGAGGGAGCAAAGGTCGTGTGTAGCTCCGACTCCCACGCCCCCACATACCTTGGAGTCGATTGCTCAGCCCTATCCATAAATAAGCGATAAATTTGTGATACAGGCCTGAGGGGCGCAGAGTCAGAGACGCACATCTGTTCCAAAGGCGAGAGTGGTCTTGCCAGGAACCGGGTCTGTTCCATGGTCCGGATAAAATGATCTAATTGTAGGTATTGCTTCTGGACTAGCGGTGTACGGGAGCGTTCAGAGACCAGTGTCTCATAGGGTTTCAGTTTCGTACCATCCAAGAAGGTGTTAATCGGGAGGAACCCTTGTCCTGTCATCCCTAAAAAGTCAGTACGGTGTAAACCAGGAGTGAAGAGGGGGTTGCCAGTGACCGGGGTCAGGGGTCCACCTGGTACAATTAGCTAAGTTTTCGTTATATAGCGCCTATAGGTCGTGACCAGCTCCCTCAACACCCAGGGCAGAGTGCGGATGTATTCCCAGGACAGGGCATCTGGGGGCAACCAGGGGAAGGCGGCCAGTTGTTTGCTAGTCCCCAACTTGGATCCCACCCATCTCTTGGACGCGTGACCGTGAAAGAGGTCTAGGAATCTCACCAGTGTGGCTGCAACATAATAGGCCTGACTGTCCGGGACCGCCAGGCCCCCCGCCTGCTTACTTCTCGTTAAGACTTGCCTGGCTATTCTTGACGGCCTGTTTGCCCAGATAAAGTCCCTAAACAGCTTGTTTATCTTTTTAAAGAATGCGGGGGGGAGGGTGACAGGCACAGTCTGGAATAGGTAGAGGAGTCTCGGGAGAACATTCATTTTAAGGATGTTCGCTCTACCCAACCATGAAAAGGTATCCCTCGTCCATCTCCGCAAGTCCCCCTCAATCGTAGACAGCAAAGGCTGAAAGTTAAGGGCATAACAGTCTGATAGATTCGCGGGCACCTGGACACCCAGATAGGTAATGGATGTGGAGGACCATCTGAAAGGGTGGGCTTCCTTAAGTCGAGTCACCAACTCCTCAGGGAGGGTCACATTGAGGGCAACACTTTTGGTCAGGTTGATTTTATGGTTACTAAAGTGAGAGTACGTCTCTATGGTCTGCAATATAGCTGGCAGGGAGACCAGAGGGTCCGCGACGTAAAGGAGCAAATAATCCGCGAACGCAGAGCAGGTGTGACTCTCCACCCCCTGTCGAAACCCAGTAATCGCAGGGTTCGATCTTAGGGCAATCAGCAGGTGTTCCATGCACAGAACATAAAGCAAGGGGGAGAGAGGGCACCCCTGTCTCGTACCGTTCCGGATTGGAATGGGAGATGAAAGGGAGCCGTTAATTCGCACCCTCGCCTGGGGGCTATCATATAGGGCCAAAATTCGTCCCAGCATTGAAGGGCCCAGTCCTATTTGCACGAGGACAGCATTCATGAACCCCCAGTCCACCCTGTCAAATGCCTTTTCGGCGTCAAGTGACAGCAACATTAATGATTGGCTAGATGTCTTGGCCTGGTGTATGATAGAGTATGCTCTGACAGTATTGTCCCTGGTTTCCCTCGATTTGACAAAGCCAGATTGGTCAGGGTGGACTAGGGGACCAAGAACAGTGGTCAGGCGATTCGCCAACAGCTTGGCAAATAGTTTGGTGTCAACGTTCAACAAGGAGATGGGGCGGTAACTGGCACATAAATTGGGATCCTTGCCCTCCTTAGGTATCACTGCAATATGGGCATTCAGGGCGTCTCGCGGGAAATTAGATTTTAGGGAGATAGCATTGAACGCCCCGTGCAGGAGGGGGAGCAGGTCATCCCCCAGGGACTTGTAAAACTTGGCCGTGAATCCATCTGGACCGGGGCTTTTCCCCGATGACTGGTTCTTAATCACCGTGGCCAGCTCCTCCTCCCCAAACGGGGCCTCCAAGAGCCCAACGTCCTCCTCAGACAGTCTGGGGAGGGCTGTATCGGTAATATAGTCAGTCAGGCAGAGGTGGGGTGAGGTCGATGTCAGGGTGTCGGCGGGCGATGGGAGATTAAAGAGATTGGTATAATAAGACTCAAAGGCGGCAAGGATATCCTTCGTAAGGAAGGACCTCCCAGTCTGGGACGTGGTGATTGACGGGATATAGAGCGCAGCTCTCTTGTCTCTCAGTGCCCTGGCCAGGAATCTCCCAGGTTTGTTTCCCCACTCATAGAAAGTCTTCGAGCAGTGCTGTCGGTAGTACTTGTAACCATCGTTAAGGAGGGTACAGATGTCGTGGCGGGTTTTGATGAGGGCACGTAAAGAGGATTCCTGTAGAGACCGCTTGTGCTGTGCCTCTAGGGAAGATAATGTTTCGAGAAGACGCCGCAGTCTCCCCGATCTCTCCTTTTTGAGGCGGGAGCCATGTCTGATCAGCACACCCCGCAACACACATTTAAGTGCTTCCCATTGGGTGGGGAGTGGCGTATCGTCAGAAACGTGATCAGTTCTGAAATGTGCTATGGTGGTTTTGAGATCGGACAGACAGAGCATATCAAGAAGTAGAGATTCGTTTAATCTCCAGTTATATTGCGGTCTGCTGAGGGTGGGGAAGAATATTGTGCAGTGGACCGGTGCGTGGTCAGATAAGAATAAGTTCCCAATTTGAGACGATGTCACTCTGGGTAAGTAAAAGTGAGGGAGGAATATGTAGTCCAGTCGGCTGTAAATGTTGTGGGGGCTAGAGTAGTATGTATAGTCTCGATCAGTGGCGTGCTGGAGCCTCCACACATCGCACAGCTGCATGGAGTGCAAAAGTTTCCTGAGTGTACTAAGTTGTCTATAGGAGACAGCAGAGCGCTGCGCGGAGGCGTCCAGCAGGGGTTGTATAGCTAAATTCAAGTCGCCCCCCAATATCAATATGCCCTGCGTGAATGAGGACAATTCCTCTAGCGTACGTGTGAGGAATGAGATTTGCAGTGAGTAAGGGGCATAAATCGTCGCTACAGTCACCACCTGCTCCAGAACCGTCCCCTTAACAAACAGAAATCTGGCTTCAGGGTCGGTTCTGACGTCCAGGACCGAGAAGGGTAGGGAACGATGGAAACCAATCGAAACCCCCTTCGAGCAAGACTCAGAGTTTGTACTATGGAACCAGGTGGTGAAGTATCGACCCAGGCGATCTGGCATATGGCCTGTCTTAAAGTGAGTCTCCTGGAGACATAAAATTTTTGTGTGGTTTTTGTGTAAGTGGTATAGAATTTGGGACCTCTTTTCCGGGGTATTAAAACCCTGGACATTTAAAGTGGTTACCTTAACGTCCGACATGATGCTCGTAGTCACTGAGTCCGGAGGAGGGGGTTCGGAGTGCAGGGGTCAGCGGCAAGTCCCAAGTCCTAGATCGGGGGGGAAAAGACACACAAGGGAAATAGAGAAAGTTAGGAAAAGGAAAAATAAATAAAAATACAAGGTCTGTAAAAGAAAAAGCAAGTGTACTTGCAAATAAATCTACCTGTAGCACTAGACGTCTGCGTATCTGGTGTATGTAAACTACACCTACCCTAGTGGGGGGAAGGGTACGATGTGAAAGTATCAGAGCAAGTTCTATAAACGCCCAACGAAATCAGGAAATAACTAGAACTATCGGCTTGGTCCGTCAATCCCAGGCCTCTACAACTGCTAAACAAAGGCGGTGGCAGTTTGTGATACCACCGCCTAAACTCAAGATAAGGGGGGAGCAGCAGCAACTCGTAGGAGAAATGCTACTGGTGGGGAGGTGGGGGAGTGGGGGGGAGGGGAAATGGAGGAGAGGGCAGGGGGAAAGGTGTAGGGGGGGGCAAGAAGAGAAGGGAGTGGGGGGTGGAGAGGGAATGGTGGAGAGGGCGGGGGGAAGGAATAGGTGGTAGAGAGGGAGGGGGGAGAAGGAAGAGGTGATGGAGAGGGTGGGGGGGAGGAAGAGGTGGTAGAGAGGGAGGGGGGGGGTACGAAGAGGTGGTTGAGAGGAAGGGGGGAGGAAGGGAGAGTGGGTGGGGACTAGATTATGACAGGAGTATAGTCATTGATAGGGCCGGCAGAAAATCAGGTGGCCCACTGGAGGGTATACAAGCGGTCAACAGCAGGCTCAGAGACAGTATTGGTCGTTGATGCGAAACTTAATCACAGTTCCATTCAATCACAGTTCCATTCCCCTCGACTCCGATCTGGTAGGCCGGCGTCTCTGAGGGAGCGGTTCCCCATCAGCCAGGCGCTGGTTCTGAGGGCGTTGTGAGGGTCTCAAGGTTGGGGGGGGGCATAAGGGTCCCTCAGGTAGGCGATCCATTCAGGTAGCGCCAAAGGTGGGAGTCCCAGTGCAGTCAGGAAGGAAGAGAGGTCTCCCGGGTGACGTAAGGAGGCTGTCTGGTTTCCAGAGGTGGCATATAGGGCAAACGGGAATCCCCATCTATACGGGATGTTACGTTCCTGCAGGTGTCTCAGCAACGGGCGTAGTAGGGCCCTCTGCCTCAGTGTGCGGCGGGACAGGTCGGGATAAATTTATAGGATAGCTCCATCAAAGTCTATGTCCCCTTGTAGGCGCACTTTCTGCATGAGTTGCTCCTTTACTGTGTATTTGTGGATACGGCAGATAACGTCTCGCGGTCGAGAAGGGTCCGTGCTGGGAGCCCTAAGAGCCGATGGACTCTGTCAATTTCAATATGAGTAGTTGGTGGGTGTCCCAGTATCAGGTTGAAAATCCCGGTAACCGTGGCATGCAGGTCAGGCGTTCTGGTAGCCTCAGGAAGGCCCCGTATACGAACATTATTTCTCTGGTTTCTGTTCTCAATGTCGTCTAAGTGATCCGCAAAGGCGTGGTGTGTGGAAGTTTGAGCATTCAGAGCAGTTTGCATGTCCTTTAGTGAGACAGTAACAGAATCTTTAAAGTCCTCCAGAGCTCTAATCCTACCCTGCATGTCAGCTACATCGCGTTTAACAGGTTTCAAGTCCTGGCGCCAGGCAAATTTTAGATCTGAAGCCAACGCAGACATATCTGCTTTCGTGGGTAGCAGTGCCAGCAGTGCTTGTAATTCGGGGTGCCCCTTAAGGAGAGCCACCGCTTGGGCAGGTGGTGGGAGGGTGGAAGCAATATTCATGTACTCCGGGGAGCCAGCAGGCACTTGACGAGACCCCTGGCCCTGCATACCTTGTCCCCTCTGTGGAGGCCCTTCAGAGGCCAGGTCCCCAGTCATGGCAGTCAGATTATGGGCCAGGGAGGGCGACAGCCAGGGTGGAGATGCAGTGGGAGATCCCTGGATAAAGTGGGGGTCATCCTGGGTAGGCAGATCATGCGCCCCTTCTCCTTCCGGAGGGTTGAGAGGGGAGGATGGTGAGGGGGGTCCCTCTTGGCTTCTGAATATGGAGGGGATGCTAGGGGATGGAGAGGGAGCCCTGCATCCCTCCATGGCAGTAGAGAGCATAGGAGACAGGGCCTGGGGTGGTGGCGTGTTCAGGACCCCTCCAGCACTCACCTCCGTCCAAGATGTTCGGGGCGCAGCTCCAGCGTGGGTCCCCGGCTGCCCACAGGCATCCTCTATGAGGCAGTCCATGAGGTGCGTTTGTGAAGTACATTGCGCATCTCCACGCGTCTCTTCCGGCAGTTGCCGTGTCGCCCGGAGCCCGGTCTCCACACTCCCCGGTGGCAGCGGAGGTTGTGTGGGGCCGCGAGGGGGTCTGGTCGGTAAGTCCAGTAGTGCCGGGAGTGGGGTCCCATGCGGCGCCGCTCCGGTCCCCGCTGTGCGTTGCCGCGTGGCTGGAGGGGAGTGGGCGGGAGTAGTAGAGCCCTGCTGGTCCCGCGCCATCTTGGACTGGCCCGGCATCTTCTGCGGCGGCTCCTGCAGGTCTCTCAGTGGGCCGAAGAAGTTCCGGATCAGGGTCCCTGTGTGCTTGGGTGTCTTGGCGGAGTGTCCCCTCTTTCCTGATCTCCTGCCGACCAATTATAGTGGCAATATCCCCCAATATGACGGCCTGGGTGACGGAGCTCTGTACCTCAGCGTCTTGCTCGTACCATAGCAGGACACGCCCCCCTTATTTTTTTTTTTTTTTTTACTGTTCTGCCAAAAACCAACATTTTAGTGTTAAAAGTCAAATTTATCATTTTCCCACTTTAACGAAAGTTCGTCGATCATCTGTGGGGTATAAATACTCAATTTACCCCTTGTTACATTCCTTGTAATATCCAAAATAGTGTGCCATGTTGGAGGGGATTTACTGTTCTGGCATCATGGGGGCTTCCTAAATGGGACATGCCCCCAAAAACCATTTCAGCAAAATTTGCTCTCCAAAATGCCATTCTTTGCTCTTCAAAATTATTTCCCTTCTGAGCCCTCTAGTGCACCCACAGAGCACTTTACATCCACATATGAGGTTTTTCCTTACTTGAGAGAAAATGAACTACAAGTTTTGGGGGGCCTTTTTACCTTTTACCCCTTGTAAAAATAAAAAAAATGGGGCTACAATAACATGTTAGTGTAAAAAAATGGAGATTTTTATTTTTCTCCTCCATTTTCCTGCTATACCTTGTGAAACACCTAAAGGGTTAACAAACATTCTGAATGTCATTTTGAATACTTTGAGAGGTGTAGTTTTCATAATGGGTCCATTATATGGGATTTCCAACAAAGAGACCCTCATATTCACTTCAAAACTTAACTGATCCCTGAAAAATTCAGATTTTGAAATTTTTGTGAAAAATTGGTAAATTGCTGCTATTCTTTGAAGCCCTCTGATGTCTTCAAAAAGTAAAAACATGTCAACTTTAACATATTGTATATGTGAATCAATATGTAATTTATTGGACATGTCCCTTTTCCTTATAAGCAGAGTGCTCCAAAGTTAGAAAAATGCTACATTTTCAAATTTTTCCTGACATTTTAGAAGAACAGGAAGAAGGTATCCCACCCAAGTTGGAAAGAAAAAATACAAACAAAAAAGGATGACACACTGTGTTCTGGAAAAATGCCTCAAAAGATATAGTTTACACAGGGTTATAGTGCAAACCTTTGTCGAGGGGTGGCCCTTATATGAGTGAGGAGATGAAAAAATAAGAGAGTTATGGCTAACAAAGGAGGAGGAGGAGGGGGGAAAAAGTGCAAACTTGAAAATTGGCCTGGTCCTTAAGAGTAAGTGTAAGAGTAATAGTTGCTACTATTACATTATATTAAAAATAAATAGCAACTAAATGCTCAAACATAATCTTTGAGGTTTCCAGTGATCGGAAAAGAAAACCTTCATTATTCATAGAAAGTATAGAACATATCCTTCTCCTGGCCACACGAGGGCAACAAATAATAAGACATGATGAGAATTTCTTTAGAAATGCTTTCAATTGTAGAACTTAACCTTTGTTAAAAAAGAAAAAAAATATATTGCACACATTTTAGTTGTAAATCTGGATTTGTGAATGGTGCCCGCACCAAAACATTCAGTGTATAGCAATGCAGATAAAACCTGTATTTTATTAAAGGCATGCTGCATATTTAGAATTGGTTCTTCAAGAAAACATATGGCAACAACTTGAATGACAGCTCTCTATAAAACCTGATCATCCCTTTACACACACTGGAGGATCAAGATTAGAGGACAATTTTTCTGAAATAATGTAATCAACATTGATCATCAGATGAAGGATTTTTTGTAAGGGGTACACCATGCCATTAGAGCAGTGTTTTATAAAATAACCAAAGTATATCAACATAAAACCAACATAAAAAACATGATGATTATAATTAGAGAACAGCAATGACTGTAGCACAGAGAAAGATTGTAAGTAAACTTTCTGAAGGCTACAACAGTCACCAATCAGTAGGAAGTGTACAGGCCTTTGCCTTGAATGACTTCAGCTCATCTGCGCCCCCCACAGGACATCACTAGTCTCTCACACTGCTCTGGTGGGATTTTGCTCCACTCTTCATCCAGTCTCTTCCACAGTTCTGTGACTGTTGTGGGTTTCTTGGCCATAACTTTGTCACCAAGGATTTTCCAGAGGTTTTCTATTTGGTTTAGATCAGAACTCTGGGCTAGTGTTGAGCGGCATAGGCCATATTCGAATTTGCGATATTTCGCGAATATGTGGACGAATATTCATCATATATTAAAAAAATTCGCATATTTACAATATTCGCGGCCTTTTTTTTTCTACTATGCGCCATAAAATTTGCATGCGCATTCACCATAAAATGTGCATGCGCATGCGCAATATCACGTGATAAAAGAGCTAAAAGAATGAAGGGATCAATATGCGTGAAAATTTGCAAATGCAAATATTCGCATATTCACATATGCAAATTTTCGGGTGCCCGCCAGTCTGACACACTAACTAGTATTGGAGCCATGTTTACACCACAAGCTGGAAGCAGGGAGGGAAGATCACTGTGATGTGTACTGTGAAAAAAAGTGAATATTAGTAATTGCGAATATTCAGCGCTATATTCGCAATATTCGCGATAAATATTCGCATTGCGAACATTCACACCCAACACTACTCTGGGCTGGCCATTTCAATGTTTCAATGTTTTCAGTTTCAAGGAACTGATTTACCAGTTTTGATGTGTGACAGGGGGCATTGTCCTGCGTGAAAATTGCTGGCTGATTGAGTGAAGAAAGCAAGGAAGGAACCATGTGTTGTTGAAGAAGGTTCTGATACACACTTGCATTCACTCTGCCATGTAGCTGTGTGAAAGGTCCCACTCCTGCTGCAGAAAACATTCCCCAAACCATAACACGTCCTACTCCACCTTTCACTTACTTCTTTAGACACTTTGGGTTCAGTCTTTTCCCAGTTTGTAGACAAACATAATGTTTCCCATCAGGGCCAAATAAATAAAACTTTCCTTCATCACAAAAATGAACTCTGGACCATTTCTCCTCTGTCCACACAACATGCTCCTAAGCAAAGGTAAGTCTAGCCTAGTGATTCTTTCTGCTAATGAGAGTTTTGGTCACTGCATCTCCAAATGCTCTTAACCCCTTTAGGACCCAGGACCCCCCCCCCCCCGACCCCCTAATAGGTCCTCAAGGGTCCGTCGCAGATTTTTCAGCGTGACCCGGGACCTATTAGGGGTTCAGAGCGCTGCATTTTGCACTCTTTTTTTTTTTGGTCGCAGCCTTTCCCCCCCCCCCCCCCCCCAATATAACGATGTGTGATTTATAACCACACAGCGTTATATATAAAGTTAACACCAAGCATACACACTACATACTTCCTCGCTCCCCCCCACACCCCCTCCCCACTGCTACCGCAACGCCCCCCCCCCCCTGCCACCATAGAAAAAAGGCGATGGCCCGCCGGGCATTTTCGGCGGTGGAGGCATACGCTTTACTTGCCTCCAAATCCGAATCTGCTAGTGAGGATGAGGAAGATCCTACTTTCCTGTGTTGTTCCTTGTCCTCCTCATCATCTACTACTGATGATGAGTCCCCTGTACGACAGCGGAGCCGCCTCCAGGCGAGGCCGCGCAACGCCCATGAAAGTGACCCAGTAGCCGGCACTAGTACGAGCGTCCATGCCGCTTGTAATAGGAGTCCGACCCCCTAGACCATTATACCGGAGCCCCTTCCAGTGAACCTGTCTGGAGACCCCCAGAGGCTTATAAGCCATGGATTCCTGAGTTTGTTGGCGACTCAGGAATCCGGATTGACACGGCTGGATACACTGAAATTGACTATTTTAGTTACTTTTTTCAGCCACAGCTTTGTCAATCTAATGGTGGAGCAGACGAATCTGTACACCCAGCAGATCATCGCCCATCACCCTGATTCGTTTTTGGCAAGGTCCAATGAATGGTACGCCATTGATGCAGCCGAAATGAGGACATTTTGGGGCCTCGTGCTGCATATTCGCCTTGTCGAAAAACCCAGTGTCAGACAGTGCTGGAGCGGGGACATCCTATACCAGACCATGTTTTACAGTATGGTCATGACACGGAAGCGGTTCGAGGCCATTCGTAAATGCCTCCATTACACTGATAATGCGGCATGATCCCCCAACCCCCCCCCCCCGAGGTGATCCCGCCTATGACCGGCTTTAAAAAGTGAGGGGCCAAATTTTGGGAGGCATGGAGCTCTCAGTAGATGAGTCTCTTATCAGTTTTATGGGGAGACTCGTCTTCCACCAATATATTCCCTCAAAACGGGCGCGATATGGCGTGAAACTCCGGGTACACTTACAAGTTTAGAATATATGAGGGATGAGATTCCCGTATTGAACCCCCAGAATGTCCCCCTACTCTGGGTGTTAGCGGGAAACTCGTTTGGGACCTTGTGCACCCATTGCTGGATAAGGGTTACCCCATATACGTGGACAACTTTTAAACCAGCTGTTCACATCCCTTGCCGCCAGATCCACGTCCGCTTGTGGGACTGTGCGGAAGAACCAGAGAGGCCTCCCGCTAAATTTCATTCAGACACCTATGCCATAGGGTGAGTCCTGTGCCCTTACCCATAAAACCTGTTGCTGGTCAGGTATAAGGATAAGAGGGATGTCCTTATGCTGACAACAATTCATGGTAACAACAGCTCACCTGTCCCTGTGTGAGGTACCACAACAACGGTCCTCAAGCCTGATTGTATTCTGGACTACAGTCAGTATATGGGGGGAGTTGATCTTTCTGGTCAAGTCCTCAAGCCATACATGGCCATGTGGAAAACATGGGTATGGTACAAAAAAGTTGCGGTCTACTTGGTAGAGGTTGCCACGTACAACTCTTTTGTACTGTCCCAGTACGCTGGCAACACAGGGACATTCCTCCAGTTCCAAGAAGAAGATCTTTGGCAACCGGGAAAGAACAGGCCGGACTTCCCAAGGAACTGAAGTTATAGGTGCCAGGATCCAGGCCAGCACTTTCCAGGTGAGGTCCCCCACACTGCAAAGAAGGGAAAATCCCCCAAAAAATGCAGAGTGTGTAACAAGAGGGGGATACGGAAGGACACCACCACTCAATGTGACACTTGCCCCGATCATCCGGGCCTCTGCATGAAAAACTGCTTCAGGGAGTATCGCACTTCCATGCAGTACTAAATTTTTCCTTTTCATTTTAATTTTCCATAATTTGACCCCAATGTACCAAGTCCAGAGTACATTCCAAGTTTTAACCCCATAAAACCACAAAATTGCCCCAAAAACTCTTATCTAAAAAATAAAATAAAATAAATCATAAGACCTCTGGGGGTATTTTTTCCAAAAATGGGTCATGGTTCACTGAGTCACTATCATAGGGACTTTTTTATGTTGCCTCAAATGCGCAGCGCTCTCTCTCCACCTGAGAGGGGTGCGCATTTGAGGCAACAGGGTAGGGACAGCCACACACATCACCTTTACAGGATGATGATTCAGAGCATAGGGTTTGGCGTGGGCATATTTTTTAGTTTTGGCTATGCTCTGGGTCATCATTCTGGGAACATAACCTCTTTTATGATTTTACGTTCCACTGTACCCCATTTTAGTAATTGGTAAAAACTCTTTCTGAGTGTTGCTGTGTAAGAGTGGGCTTGAAAGAGGAGTTTCAAAAACAGGAGTTTGAAAGCAGAAGGTTGAGATCACTGTGAGTGTTAATTTCTGAACCCACAAGGTCTACAAAAAAGTTGAAGTGTAATTTTGACTGTCTGTTTTTGCCTATACATTTGTGAAATCCCCATAACTAGATGGCCTCTATGTTGGAAAATGCAGTCCGGTGTACATCCTGCGCGATGTATGCAATCCTTGAGCAGCAGTTCGAGGGTGCACACTGCTGTGTGAGATGTGAGCGAGTTGTTCATTTGGAAGCCAAGATCCTGGATCTAGAGGAACAGCTTGCAACATTGAGACGCGTTGACAACCCGGAGAGGAGTCTCCTGCTCACTGAGCAGGTACTCTCTGGGGTAGAGGTGGGGGAGGATAGTGGGACGGAGGTGCAGGACAGTCAGGCAGTTAGCTGGGTTACAGTTAGAAAGCAGGGTAGGGGAAAAAGTGTCAGGGAGGCTAGTCCTGAACTGGCACACCCCAACAAGTTTGCCCGCTTGGCAGATGAGGGGGATGCCATTACAGAGCTAGCAGAACTGCAGCAGGATACTGCCTCTGACCACCAGGGGGTGTCTGCTCCAGTAAGGAGGGAGGGAGGAGTGCAGGGCAGGCCAGACAGGTACTAGTGGTGGAGGACTCAATTATTAGGGGGGCTAACAGGGCGATCTGTCACAAAGACCGGGATCGCCGAACAGTGTGTTGTCTGCCTGGCGCTCGAGTTCGGCACATCGCGGATCGGGTTGACAGGTTGCTGGGCGGGGCTGGAGAGGACCCAGCAGTCATGGTACATATTGGCACCAATGACAAAGTAAGAGGTAGGTGGAGTGTCCTTAAAAATGATTTCAATTATCCAACAAACCCCCAAAAGGAGGTACAAGGGTCAATCTACTAACAACAATTTTAGGGGAACCCCCCCTAGGGGAACCCTTAAACTAAGTACCCCCAATTTAAAATGTACCTTTTATTAATCCATTTAAAATGTAAACTGTAATATACATAATTGTGTGATTCTACAAGGTACACCAACTTGTAGAATCACACAATTATGTATATTACAGTTTACATTTTAAATGGATTAATAAAAGGTACATTTTAAATTGGGGGGTACTTAGTTTAAGGGTTCCCCTAGGGGGGTTCCCCTAAAATAGTTGTTAGTAAAAATGATTTCAGGGACTTAGGCCGCAAGCGTAAGGCAAGGACCTACAAGGTAGTATTTTCTGAAATACTGCCAGTACCACGAGCCACACCAGAGAGGCAGCGGGAGATTTGGGAGGTAAACAAGAGGCTCAGAAGCTGGTGTAGGAAGGAGGGGTTTGGGTTCATGGAGAACTGGGCCGACTTCACTGTCGGCTACCGTCTCTACCGTAGGGACGGGCTGCACCTCAATGGGGAAGTTGCAGCTGTGCTTGGAGCGAAGATGGCTAGAAGGGTGGAGGAGTGTTTAAACTAGGGACTTGGGGGGAGGGAACCTACAGAAAAGAGGGGGAAGATAGTGTAGATAGAGAGGGGGGACTTAATAATGTACCTGGGGGTGGAGCGGAGGGAGGGGTTAGAATAGTTAATAGGAATAGACTTCATAGGAAAATAAAACTTACACCCTTGAATCCCATTAACTCCAATAACATAAAGGATGGAAATGTAAAGTGTATGTTCACAAATGCCAGAAGCCTAGCAAATAAAATTGGGGAGCCTTGATACTGGAGGAACATATTGATATATGTTACGCCGAGCGCTCCGGGTCCCCGCTCCTCCCCGGAGCGCTCGCTACACTCTCGCTATTGCAGCGCTCCGGTCAGATCCACTGACCCGGTGCGCTGCGATCCTGCCTCCAGCCGGGATGCGATTCGCGATGCGGGTGGCGCCCGCTCGCGATGCGCACCCCGGCTCCCGTACCTGACTCGCTCTCCGTCGGTCCTGTCCCGGCGCGCGCGGCCCCGCTCCCTAGGGCGCGCGCGCGCCGGGTCTCTGCGATTTAAAGGGCCACTGCACCGCTGATTGGCGCAGTGGTTCTAATTAGTGTGTTCACCTGTGCACTCCCTATGTATACCTCACTTCCCCTGCACTCCCTCTCCGGATCTTGTTGCCATTGTGCCAGTGAAAGCGTTCCTTGTGTGTTCCTAGCCTGTGTTCCAGACCTCCTACCGTTGCCCCTGACTACGATCCTTGCTGCCTGCCCCGACCTTCTGCTACGTCCGACCTTGCTTCTGTCTACTCCCTTGTACCGCGCCTATCTTCAGCAGTCAGAGAGGTTGAGCCGTTGCTAGTGGATACGACCTGGTCACTACTGCCGCAGCAAGACCATCCCGCTTTGCGGCGGGCTCTGGTGAACACCAGTAGTGACTTAGAACCGGTCCACTAGCACGGTCCACGCCAATCCCTCTCTGGCACAGAGGATCCACCTCCTGCCAGCCGGCATCGTGACAGTAGATCCGGCCATGGATCCCGCTGAAGTTCCTCTGCCAGTTGTCGCCGACCTCACCACGGTGGTCGCCCAGCAGTCACAACAGATAGCGCAACAAGGCCACCAGCTGTCTCAACTGACCGTGATGCTACAGCAGCTACTACCTCAGCTTCAGCAATCATCTCCTCCGCCAGCTCCTGCACCTCCTCCGCAGCGAGTGGCCGCTTCAGGCCTACGACTATCCTTGCCGGATAAATTTGATGGGGACTCTAAATTTTGCCGTGGCTTTCTTTCGCAATGTTCCCTGCACTTGGAGATGATGTCGGACCAGTTTCCTACTGAAAGGTCTAAGGTGGCTTTCGTAGTCAGCCTTCTGTCTGGAAAAGCTCTGTCATGGGCCACACCACTCTGGGACCGCAATGACCCCGTCACTGCCTCTGTACACTCCTTCTTCTCGGAAATTCGAAGTGTCTTTGAGGAACCTGCCCGAGCCTCTTCTGCTGAGACTGCCCTGTTGAACCTGGTCCAGGGTAATTCTTCCGTTGGCGAGTACGCCGTACAATTCCGTACTCTTGCTTCAGAACTATCCTGGAATAATGAGGCCCTCTGCACGACCTTTAAAAAAGGCCTATCCAGCAACATTAAAGATGTTCTGGCCGCACGAGAAATCCCTGCTAACCTACATGAACTCATTCATCTAGCCATTCGCATTGACATGCGTTTTTCCGAAAGGCGTCAGGAGCTCCGCCAGGATATGGACTTTGTTCGCACGAGGCGTTTTTTCTCCCCGGCTCCTCTCTCCTCTGGTCCCCTGCAATCCGTTCCTGTGCCTCCCGCCGTGGAGGCTATGCAAGTTGACCGGTCTCGCCTGACACCTCAAGAGAGGACACGACGCCGCATGGAGAATCTCTGCCTGTACTGTGCCGGTACCGAACACTTCCTGAAGGATTGTCCTATCCGTCCTCCCCGCCTGGAAAGACGTACGCTGACTCCGCACAAAGGTGAGACAGTCCTTGATGTCAACTCTGCTTCTCCACGTCTTACTGTGCCTGTGCGGATATCTGCCTCTACCTTCTCCTTCTCTACTATGGCCTTCTTGGATTCCGGATCTGCAGGAAATTTTATCTTGGCCTCTCTCATCAACAGGTTCAACATCCCGGTGACCAGTCTCGCCAGACCCCTCTACATCAATTGTGTTAACAATGAAAGATTGGACTGTACCATACGTTTCCGCACGGAGCCCCTCCTAATGTGCATCAGACCTCATCACGAAAAAATTGAACTTTTGGTCCTCCCCAATTGCACTTCTGAAATTCTTCTTGGACTACCCTGGCTTCAACACCATTCCCCAACCCTGGATTGGTCCACAGGGGAGATCAAGAGTTGGGGCACCTCTTGTTTCAAGGACTGCCTTAAACCGGTTCCCAGTACTCCCTGCCGTGACCCTGTGGTTCCCCCTGTAACCGGTCTCCCTAAGGTCTATATGGACTTTGCTGATGTATTTTGCAAAAAACAAGCTGAGACTCTACCTCCTCACAGGCCTTATGACTGTCCTATTGACCTCCTCCCGGGCACTACTCCACCCCGGGGCAGAATTTATCCTCTGTCCGCCCCAGAGACTCTTGCTATGTCTGAGTACATCCAGGAAAATTTAAAAAAGGGCTTTATCCGCAAATCCTCCTCTCCTGCCGGAGCTGGATTTTTCTTTGTGTCCAAAAAAGATGGCTCCCTACGTCCTTGCATTGACTACCGCGGTCT